>NC_037679.1:64822941-65047946 GCF_003255815.1 Theropithecus gelada | reverse complement strand
TCGGCTCACTGCAACCTCCACCTCAGCCTTCAAGCAGTTCTCCTGCCTCAGCCTCCCGAGTAGCTGGGATTACAGTCATGTGCCACCATGCCGGGCTAATTTTTGTATTTTTAGTAGAGACAGGGTTTCGCCATATTGGCCAGGCTGGTCTCAAACTCCTGACCTCAGGTGATCCGCCCACCTTGGCTTCCTAAAGTGCTGGGATTACAGGCATGAGCCACTGCACCTGGCCCCTAGCAAAGTTTTTTCTTTCTTCTACATCTCAGAAATACTAAATTTCTCACAGATATTCGTATATATTTTGTATGTTTTTCCTCTTCTCTCCATGCTCTTCAAGACATCCTCCTCTCCAGAATATCCTTACCTACATTCTTATTCTTCCTACCCTTCAATATTCTAATATTCCCACTCTTGTGAAGCATTTATTGAGTTCTGAGTAGAAAGAACTGCTCAGACTTCTGTGCTTCGATGAAAGCTCTGTTCCTATTGCATATGTTGCATTTAACAGGGTGTTATACTATAGTTAGTGCCAAACTTCCTGCCCTTACAGAACTCTGTAGGTCTTGTTAGGGCAATGACTGTGTCTGATTCATTTCTGTGTCCAGTGTCTGGTATTGTGCCTCCATGCAATACAAACTCTGTAAATGTTAAGTTGCACTGAATAACCATTTACACCTAGTTCTGTTGTGCATACTGTGCTTAAAGATAAAAATACAAATATTCCTGTCTGTTCGTTTATTTATTTGGTGTATCAGATGACTAACTTGGTGTCCCCACATTATTCTGTGTGAGCTGAGACTTGAAGTTTATAGAGAACATTTTCTATCTTAGAGAAGTACTATGTGATTCCATTAGTAGTAATGAATACTTGGGAGATTTTTCCCCACATGCCTCTGCACCAGGGTGTTTGACCCAAAAGAACCACTTTACTGCTCTTGAAGCTATGCTCCTCTCCAACTGCATGCCTAACATAGTGCAAGAGGTTGCTTCTGGTAGTCTTGACACCAACTATGAGCACCTCCTATGTGGCAAAGTGTAGCCTTGTGGTTAAGACCTTGAAGGTCAAATTAACCTAGGTTCAAATTCCTGCTTGTCTAATTCCTGCTTGTTTATTCTGGACCAAATAACTTAAGCTCTCTGCATCTCAACTTCTTTACCTGTAAAATGGAAGTTATAATAGTATCTACCTAATAGGCTTGTTATGAAGTTATCTCAGATTGACCACATTTAGTGACCAGCACATCCTGAAAGCTCAGTAAATGCTGACATGGTTAGTAGAGGAAATTGTTAATGATGATGGGGAAGTTGATGATAATCAAACTGTGTACTCAGGCTTGACTCTGTGCTTAGCAGAGCCCAGCAGGTACTAGTGAAGTCTGGCTCTGTGCACTCACTTGCAGAGGCCAAGGTGGACCACACACGCTCCCTGGCAATTATCCTGACCTGCCTGACGTCTCAAGAATGAGGAAGCAAAACAAAGACAAAACAACCCACTCACTCCAAAATGCTTCTCCTTTAAGAACAAACAACAATAATAAACCCTCCCATTCCCCAGCCTCACATGTCACGAATAGCTTTCAAAGACAGTAACAGTATTGTTTTCTCAGATACGTTTTCTTTGGGAAGAAAATTCTAACCTAAAGTCTTAACTGTAGGGGTTTGGTCCGGGGCTGTTGCAGATGGTAGTGTCTACTCTCTTTGCTTGAAACACGTGTGTGGCTCCCTACAGCTCTTGTGATGGAATCCAAACTTCCTCCATGTTCTGCAAGGCTCTTGAGACATGACTCCTTCCTCACCTCCTTGGCCTCAGTTTCCTCCTCATTGTCAATGTAGCATAGTGGTTAAAAGCTCAGAATTTGGAGTCAGACTGCCTGGGTTCAGCAGGTAGTGTGAATACCATCTACACACTTCCTAGCTGTTTGATTTGGGGCAAGTTGTTGTTGGAAGAAAACCCTTGGGCTTTCTAAAGTGACCAGATCTTCTTTTCTCTATGAAGTTGGAACCAGTTGAGTCTTAACACATTAATTCATCAGCTTCGTTACTAATAAAGTTTGATGGGACCTGCAGGCAAAATCAGGTTTCCCAAGCCTAGACATCTGGATCCATCCATGGGGTGAATCTTACCCAGGTGTTCAAAGCTGATAAAGAACCAGCAGGAGTCCTCCTATGGTAGCAGTTGGCTTACCACATGGAGGGGAATGTGTGTGTGTTTGGGAGCTGGGGATAGGAGTAGAGGCAGGCTACTCTGAAAATGTCAATAGCCTAGAAAGGAATGAAATTCATGTGCTCCCAACTTTTATCAGTCTTCCTAATTAGATACGATGATATTGGGATTTATAACAATAAATGTGTATCTATTTGGTTTTCATCCCTGTGTCCTGGTACACACTCCTAAGACCCTTAGAGTTCTGGAAAATGACAACTTTTTGCATGTTAATGAGATGACAAGTAGCTGGGAGCTCCTGGATAGCCTCAGGATGGGGAGGTCCAGTTGCCAGGAGAACCAACCAGATGATTAGAAGGTGGGAATTTTCAGCCCCATCCCCCAACCTGTGGGGAAGGGAGAGGAGTAAAGGTTGAGTCAATCACCAATGGCCAATGATTCAATCAATCATTCCTATATAATGAGGCCTCTATAACAACTCAAAAGAACACCATTAGAAAGCTTCAGGACAGCTGAACGTGTGGGGGTTCCTGGAGGTTGGTGTGTCCAGAGAGGGCATGGAAGCTTCCCCACTTCCCACACACTTTGCTTTATACATGGCTTCTATCTGGCTGTTCCTGATTTTTATTTGTTTATTTATTTATTTATTTATTTATTTATTTTTGAGACAGAGTCTTGCTCTGTTGCCCAGGCTGGAGATGCATTGGCATGATCTTGGCTCACTGCAACCTCCACCTCCCAGGCTCAAGCTATTTTCCCACCTTAGTCCCCCAGTAGCTGGGACTACAGGCATGAACCACCACACCCAGCTACTTTTTGTGTTTTTTAGTAGAGCAAGGGTTTTGCACGTTTCCCAGGCTGGTCTCAAACTCCTGAGCTCAAGCAATCCACCCGCCTCACCCTCCCAAAGTGCTGGGATTATAGCCATGAGCATCTTGCTCATTCCAGGCTGTTCCTAATTTGTATCCTTTTATAAGAAACCAGTGATCTAATAAGCAACTGTTTTCTTGAATCCTGTACGCTGTTCTAGCAATAATCTAACATGAGGAAGGGTTACCAGGAACCTCCAACTTATAGCCAATTGGTCAGAAGCACAGGTAACAGCCTGGACTTGCAATTGATGTCTGAAGTTGGTAGGGGTGTTAGCAGTGGAATATATTCAAGTCCTGTGGCACCAAAGTATGTTAGTAGCAGCAAATCGTATAGGTGAGGAGCAACCTCCATTCTTGCCTCCTCAGAAGAAAGAATCCAACCAAGGGGCATAAGGCAAAGGGAGAGACCAAGGCAAGTTTTAGAGCAGGAGTGAAAGTTTATTTAAAAGCTTTAGAGTGGGAATGAAAGGAAATAAAGTACACTTGGAAGAGGGCAACTTGAAAGATGATGTGCATGATTTGACCTTTGATATGGGGTTTTATATGCTGGCATGCTTCTGGGGTCTTGCATCCCTTCTCTCCTGACTCTTCCTTTGGGGTGGGCTGTCTGCCAGTGCAGTGGCTGCCAGCACTTGGGAGGGGCCGCAGGAGCAGTGTGTTCACTGGATTGTACACATGCTCACTTGAGGCATTCTTCCGTTACCAGTCGAATGTTCCTATAAGGTCATATACTAGTTAAGTGCTGCCATTTTCCCTCTTAATGCTCATGTGTGAGCCCAATCGCCCACCTCCTGGGATCTTATCAGGAAGCTGCTGGCTATCAGTTTCAGGTGTTTCTATCTACCAGAACATTGCCTTTTCCTGGCACTGGCTGAGACCAATTATTATTTTAGAGAGACAGTTAACAGCTGTCTGACCATCACCTGATGGTTGCTGACATTCCTGGTGTGGTGGCTGAGGGGGGACTAGCTACCTACGGTAACAGGGGGAGGCAGTTCTGTGGGACTGAGCCCTTAACCTGTGAGATATAATGCTGTGTCCATGTAGATATCGTCAAATTGAGTTAAATTCTAGGACATCCAGTTGGTGTCCACAGAGAGTTGGTAAATTGGTTGGTGTGGAAAAAACCCACATATCTGTTGTCACAGTGAAATATTGAGAGTGGTGTGAATGTAGAAGGAAAACCAATCTGTTTTTCCTTATTTAGATATGTCATCTTGAGAGGAGGAAATGAGAGGTGGAAGGACAGGTAGAAGCTTCTTCTCAATCCTTCCAAGAAGCCTGAAGTCTCTCCTGAGTACACAGACAGAAAGTCAGGGACAGAAAAAGAGGAGTTTCCACTTAATTTTTCAATCCTGGTTTCCTTATCTGTAAATTGGAGGTAATACGACTGTCTATTGGTACAGTTGAGTGGATTACAAGGATAATATTCTTATCTTTCCTGGGGGTGCCTATCGACCCTATCAGCTGTATTAGATTTAGAGCCTCTTCTTGTGAAAATTGCTAGTTATTTCCAGTCCTTCAGTTCTTTCTTCTACCCCTGGCAGAGTCCTGGGGGTGGAGTGAGGTGGCTCATGTTTCTCTGGATGGGAATTAAAGCTTTTCTGTGGCTGCCACTGTGGGCTGCCATCACTTGACACTCAGTGACTGTGACACCTCTGATGATGTTAAACTCGCAACTGTGACAGAAATAGAGGATGGTTCTCTTCCCCTAGCCTGCCTGGTCCTAGAGATATAGCTTGATCACTAGATACCAAGAGAATGGTTTGCCTCTTTTCCTTCATATGGATACTCTCTTCTCCTAAAGAAACTTTAAGATATATCCTCTGGGCCAAGGTCAAAGGTTTGTATAGTACCATTCAATATACTATTTAACATCATTCTCCCAACTAAGAGTGAAATGCACACATCTCAACTCCTCCTTTTCTGGAATGAATGTCTTGACTTCAGTGGGATATCCCCCAGGGGCTGAGAACAGTTTTTGTTCTTCTTAGCTCAAGAATCTCCATCCTGGTGTCAGTTCCATTGCATCACCCAGTAACTGCATTCCTCCAAGATCTGATTTCAGCCCTCAACTGCCCCCATTCCTTCTCCCAGGAATAATGGCAGAACCCCAGCCCATATTCCTGTGGCTGGACTCTGCCCTGGGACTGCAGAGTGCCCCTGTAGGATCAACCTTGCAAATTAACCTTGGACCTGGTAGCTAAGCCCAATAATCAATTAAAATGCAACCCTGTGGGTATTTGGGAAGAATCTACTGCAGTCTGGGTTTTTCCTTTCTTTTGAATTTTCATGGAAACCTGGCTCCAGTCAGGCTGCCTGAAGATCTGTCAGAGACTAGCTTCAGAACTTCAGGCAACCCATGTACTCTTTCTGAATCTAAGTTGAAGGGATCAATTAGGATAGAGGCAGGACAATTCTGTCAAATCAAATTGTCAGTTAAAAATTCCTGCTGAGAGTTCTTTGAGGTACCTGGAAGTGGAATCTATCCTAGTTGGAGGGGTCACCAACTTCTGTCAGGAGGGTAGGACAGTGGATAGTTAAGCTTGCAGATTCTGAGCTAGGCTGCCTTGGTTCTAATTCTAGTTCCACCATTATTAGATGTGTGATCTTAGGCAATGCATAATTATTTTGCAATTTACTTCCTTTTCTGTAAAGTAGAGATGATAATAATAGTATCTACAGCTCTCAGGGTTGTTGGTTGAAGTAAAGCACTTAGAATGGTATGTGACATGCAACAAACCTTCAAAAAATGTTAGCAGCTTCTAATATTATCTGTTCAGCCACAGGAATTGCAGGGCAAAGATCACTGGAAGTATGAGATAACACCAACTCTTCTTCAACTGTATCATATAGAGTGTATTTTTTGGGGGGAGCATGTAAGTTTGTCTTCCTTATGATACTGTGAATAACAACAGTAATAATAATGATAATGATAGCTAACATTTGTTGAGTTTGTGCTGTGTGCCATCATTGGGATAAGCACCTGGCATCAACTGATTATTTAATTTCTAACAATCCTGTTAGGCAGTATTATTATTAGCTCAGTGTAATTTGCGCGACTCATACTGTTCTTAAGTGGCAGAGCTTGGACACAAACTCAGGTTTGTCTGAAGCCAAAACTTCTGCTCTTATCTCAGTCTAACAGTTATAACCCCAAAACCTTCCCTAACACAGAGGGAGAGCAGGTACTGTTGGGGCAAAGTACGGGTCAAGAAGCAGGCAGTCTTGGATATAAAAAGCCAAAATGCAGCAAAGAGGCACACAGAAACCAAAGTATCATCTCAATTTCAGCGTGTTCAGACTTGTCACCATCTAGACTAAGGTGCTATCTCATGGTAACTGGCCTTGTTCAAGTTCACAATTCTCACCAAAGTCTCATTTGTAGAAGCCTCAGTTGGGGCCTTCTCTGAAACTTCCATTGCATCACCCAGCAATTGCGTTCCTCCAACCCTGGCCACCAGGTTTCTCTGCAGAGAAAGCTGCTTACTCATTTTCTTGAAGTGCAATGGACATAATCTGAAGGTGCTCCAGGATGCTATCAATGTTGGCTTCCAGATCCAGATATGAAAGTGTAGTAAGCATTTCCTGGGTTTGGTATGTCACTGATAAGCTCCCTGTCTCTTGGTTTATAGGCACTGTCAACATTTGAGTTGACATCAGGAGAAGCTGAGGAGAGCCCCTTCCTATGTTCATTGCTGACTGAGGAGCAAAGGGCAATTGGAGAAACAACTTAGGCCACCCTCCTAGGAGGAAAATTTCTTGTGTCATCTGGGCAGCTCAGGATTTCCTCTCTAGATTATCTCTACCAGCACAGGAGGTGTGGACCCCATCCTGCTGACACCATTGACAGGGTGTGGTGGAGGAGTTGAGGGGCCTGTGTTGTCAATCAAGAGCTATTTTAGCAGGGACTGCACTGGCTCAGCTGGAGGGACCCAGCCCTGTGCTAGCTAAAGAACCTGAAGTCCTGGGTTTTGAGTCCCCTGGTGACTCACTTGGGGCTTATCATGCATTGAATATTATCCTCCCAAAATTCATATCCATCTAAAACCTCAGGATGTCATCTTATTTGGAAATAAGGTGTTTATCGGTGTAATTTAGTTGAGAATCTCAAATTGAAATCATCCTGGATTTAGGATGGGATCTAAATCTAATAATTGGTGTCCTTAAATCTAATGATTGCTGTCCTTAAAAGAAGGGGACACAGAGGGACATGCAGAGAATAAAGTGACATGAAGATATAGGCAGAGATTGGAGTGGTATGTCTACAAGCCAAGGAACTCCAAGGATTGCCAGCAAACACCAAAATCCACGAGAGAGGCATGGGAGCCTCAGAGCCTCCAGAAGGAACCAACCTTGACATCTTGACTCAGTCACCTGATCTCCTGAACTGTGGGAGAATAAACTTCTGGTGTTCTAAGCTGCTCAGTTCATGGTGATTTGTTATGGCAGGTCTCAGAAATGAATATGGGGTGTATTCCTCCATTCTCACATGGCTATAAAGAAATACCTGAGACTGTGTAATTTATAAAGAGAAGAAGTTATATTGGCTCATGGTTCAACAGGCTGTACAGGAAGCACAGCAGCAACTGCTTCTGGGGAGACCTCAGGGAACTTTTACTCATGGTGGAAGGCAAGACTGGAGCAGATTCTCTTTCTTGGTCCTGCTCCTGCTATGTAAGATGCCTGCTCTGGCCTTGCCTTTTACCATGGGTGAAACACTTTTAAACAACCAGATCTCGTGAGAACTCACTCACTATGTGGTACCAAGTGGGGAATGGTGCTAAACCATCCATGAGAACTCTGCCCGTGTGTTCCAGTCACCTCCCACCAGGCCCCTCCTCCAACACTGGGGATTACAACTGGACATGAGATTTGGGTGGGGACACAGATCCAAACTATATTATGGGGCTTATGTTGGGGAGCGATGTGAATTCAAGATTCTCACCACGCACTGGAGTACTCTAGAAACACATTCCCCAGGACACAGGAGAAAGTGAGGGTGGATCAGAACATGCTCTTCCCTGTTGCAGAAGAAGTTGCAGCAAGGCCCAGTCATTGTAAAGATACTGCTTGCTGGATCAGCTTTGTACGCAAGGAGATGCTCAAAGAAGCAGCAGCACAGGTGCTCGAGACCCTTAGCGAGTCTCTTCCTTTCTCTGGTCCTCTCTTTTTCACTTACAAGCTGGAGGAATGAGGCAAAATCAGTGGCCCTATGCTGTGTTCAGTGAAGCCCTAGGGGTATCAGAGAGGTGCCTCAGGAGGTGCTATGGAGGCAGGCAAATAAAAGGCTGAGCTGGGGTGCTCCAGGCCCCCCACTTCAACCCCAGCTGTTCATCCTTTATCTGATTTATATATTGGCCTTCCATACAAGAAGGTTTTATTGGTAACAGTGTTTGAAAATTACTGGACCAGCACATCTTCAAGGTTCATGGCTGTAGGCCTTTGAACATGAATACAAGTGGCTGTGTAAAGGCTCTGATCAACATAGATGCGAGTCTCTCTTCTGTTCAAGAGAGTAAAAGCCACTTTGCAATGCTTGGCTTTAGGGATGCTAGTCTCAGGATCAAGAGAGGAGGGTGATTCCTGGTTCAGAAAGTGATGCCTCTGAGTCTTCCATTGGCCTGTAAGTTAATAGTCAACATTTCCTGAATCCCTTAGTAATTAATTAAAACAAGATGGGGTCAAGAGCCCTGCTATACCCTTTCCCATCCTCTGTCATCCCCTGAGCTCCTTTGAATGAGACTGTGTGTCTTGTGTTCAGGCAACCTGAGGGCCAGAGCCCAGAATGGAGTCAGAGTAGAAATGGTCTATGCCAAGTGGCCATCACCACACATGCATGCACGCTTTTATCAAACAGTTCTGGAGTTCCAACTCTTTAGTAAATACCAGGGTATATAAGATTGAATAAGATAGGATCCTTCATCCCAAAGAGCTCACAGTCTAGTAGAAGAGACCGATCATAAACAAGTTAGTGCATCCAAGTATGATAGGTACTAGGAGAATGGTGGATTCCAGGTAGGTACAGTTGTCCCTTGGTCTCTGCATAGCACTGGCTTCAGGATCCCTGAGGATGCCAAAATCTGTGGATGCTCAAGTCTCTGATATAAAATGACACCATATTTGCATATCACCTACATACATTCTCCCATACACTTTAAAGCATCTCTAGATTACTTATAATACCTAATACAATGTAAATCCTATGTAAATAGTTGTTACACTATATTGTTTTTTATTTTTTAAAGTATTTTCTATCTGCAGTTGGTTGAATCCACAGATACAGAGCATGCAGATATAGAGGTTTGACTGTATTGCAAAGTAAAAAGAGGGCACAGCTGGCAGAGTGGACAGTGAGTGCTTGGGCTTTAGAGTCAGCCTGCTTCATTTGAATCCTGCCTCTTACTAGCTCTGGAACTTTGGGAAAGTAACTCCAGCTTTCAAAGCCTTGGTTTCATCATTTATAAAATGGAGATAATAGTGATAACTATGATATGTGCTACTGCATGTAAGGTGTTTAGTGCACTGTGTGGCAATTACCTAGTGTGCAGTAAATGCCAGTTATTATTATTACTATTACTTCTTGGGGTGGAGGCTAGGGGAGTGTTTAGAGAGGAGAGCTGGGTCATAAAGGATGAATTGAGGTTAACTTTGCAGAAGTTGGCAAGAATCCAGGGCCACCATGTCACACAGCTCCAAGAGGCATCATTCCATTTCGGTCTCTGTGAATGGCACCTCCAAGGGTTGTTCAGTTCACAGCTACCATGGCAATATGTGGTGGCTTTGGAGTCAGGATGTTCCCCCAGCAGGAGGAAGGTGCTAGAAGAGTTGTCTTCTCATGGTGACTGCTGGTTTCCCCCTGCCCAGCTGTGGCTGTGGACAATAACATGCTTAAGGCTGCCAGAGAGATGGGATCACAACAGCTACAGCAAATGGACAGAGAGTACCTTTGGATAATGCAATTTTGAGAGCTGCAATTCACTGTGGGAACAAGACATACCAGTCTTGTCCTATGACCCAGCCTTGGGTGACCCAACCATCCAGTCACTTGGTGGTATTTGGTTACATGAATAAATTCTTCACCTAGTGTGAAGCTTAATTTAAGACAGGGCTTATATTAAATTCCACCCAAGAGTTTATATCTCCAGAAAGTTCAAGAGGCTTCTTAGGTCATGTGATAATCTTGGCCTCTGCCTCACTGGGGCCAGATCCAGCTAGGGAGCTTTGATATCCTTCTAGCTACCATGCCATCATGAGGAATAGGGTACCTCTCCCTGACCCATCAGGCTGTATAAATTGGGCTTTGGGATAGAACTGGGAACCACATCTCTGCCTCCTGTGGCTATTCCTGCTGCCATTCAGAATTCCCTGACTCTGGGCCTTTGTTGCCCAGGACAGACTCTTGTCTGATTGGAATCCCGCTACCACTGTGCTCCTCTCTGAGCTAGTCAGTTTTGTTGAATTAACTCTCCTGTCCTTTTTAGAAATGCTGTCAAGATTGAGTAGTTCACCACTTACTTGTTTTTAAATCCTGAGGCCAACAAATATTAGCTGTGTGGCCTTGGCTACATTGCTTAAACTGTTTGAGCTTCAGTTTCTGTATGTCTAAAATGGAGACAATAGTAGCATTGACCTTGTAAGAATGTTGTAAAGATTGAATGGGATTTAATGACTATGAAGTGCTTAGTGCATGCATTAAAGATGTTGTTTTCCTCACGTTGGGATTCTGTGGGGGGCACTAACAGATTCTTCTCGGAAGGCTGCTCTGATCACGCTTCTGAATCTCTGCCCCCGCATTGCCTGGAACATCTGGGCACCTGAGACATACAGGCGTCCCTAACAGCAGGTGCTGAGCCCTCTCTACTTGTCCCAAATACGGTGCACCTAAACACCTCATGTGTCATTAAATTTTGGTTGAAACAAGGTTCTTTTTCACTTTTGTTGATTTCTTTAGAAACTTTCTTTTCCTTTTTCTTTTTTTTAAATTATATTTTATGTTCTAGGGTACATGTGCACAATGTGCATGTTTGTTATATGTGTATACATGTGCCATGTTGGTGTGCTGCACCCATTAACTCATCATTTACATTAGATATATCTCCTAATGCTATCCCTCCCCCCTCCTCCCACCCCACGACCAGCCCCAGTGTGTGATGTTCCCCTTCCTGCATCCCAGTGTTCTCATTGTTCAATTCCCACCTGTAAGTAAGAACATTCAGTGTTTGGTTTTTTGTCCTTGCAATAGTTTGCTGAGAATGATGGTTTCCAACTTCATCCATGTCCCCACAAAGGACATGAACTCATCCTTTTTTATGGCTGCATAGTATTCCATGGAGTATGTGTGCCACATTTTCTTAATCCAGTCTATCACTGATGGACATTTGGGTTGGTTCCAAATCTTTGCTATTGTGAATAGTGCCACAATAAACATACGTGTGCATGTGTCTTTATAGCAGCATGATTTATAATCCTTTGGGTATATACCCAGTAATGGGATGGCTGGGTCAAATGGTATTTCTAGTTCTAGATCCTTGAGGAATTGCCACACTGTCTTCCACAATGGTTGAACTAGTTTACAGTCCCACGAACAGTGTAAAAGTATTCCTATTTCTCCACATCCTCTCCAGCACCTGTTGTTTCCTGACTTTTTAATGATCACCATTCTAACTGGTATGAGATGGTATCTCATTGTGGTTTTGATTTTCATTTCTCGGATGACCAGTGATGATGAGCATTTTTTCATGTGTCTGTTGGCTGCATAAATGTCTTCTTTTGAGAAGTGTCTGTTCGCATCCTTTGCCCAATTTTTGATGGAATTCTTTGTTTTTTTCTTGTAAGTTTGAGTTCTTCGTAGATTCTGGATATTAGCCCTTTGTCAGATGAGTAGATTACAAAAATTTTCTCCCATTCTGTAGGTTGCCTGTTCACTCTGATGGTAGTTTCTTTTGCTGTGCAGAAGCTCTTTAGTTTAATTAGATCCCATTTGTCAATTTTGGCTTTTGTTGCCATTGCTTTTGGTGTTTTAGACATGAAGTCCTTGCCCATGCCTATGTCCTGAATGGTATTCCCTAGGTTTTCTTCCAGGTTTCTATGGTTTTAGGTCTAACATTTAAATCTTTAATCCATCTTGAATTAATTTTTGTATAAGGTGTAAGGAAGTGATCCAGTTTCAGCTTTCTACATATGGCTAGCCAGTTTTTCCAGCACCATTTATTAAATAGGGAATCCTTTCCCCGTTTCTTGTTTTTGTCAGGTTTGTCAAAGATCAGATGGTTGTAGATCTGTGGTATTATTTCTGAGGGCTCTGTTCTGTTCCATTGGTCTATGTTTGGTACCTGTACGATGCTGTTTTGATTACTGTAGGCTTGTAGTATAGTTTGAAGTCAGGTAGCATGATGCCTCCAGCTTTGTTCTTTTGGCTTAGGATTGTCTTGGCAATGCAGGCCCTTTTTTGGTTCCATATGAACTTCAAAGTAGTTTTTTCTAATTCTTTGAAGAAAGTCATTGGTAGCTGGATGGGGATAGCATTGAATCTATACATTACCTTGGGCAGTATGGCCATTTTCATGATACTGATTCTTCCTATCCATGAACATGGAATGTTCTGCCATTTGTTTGTATCCTCTTTTATTTCATTGAGCAGTGGTTTGTAGTTCTCCTTGAAGAGATACTTCACATCCCTTGTAAGTTGGATTCCTAGGTATTTTATTCTCTTTGAAGCAATCGTGAATGGGATTTCACTCATGATTTGGCTCTCTGTTTTTCTGTTATTGGTGTATAAGAATGCTTGTGATTTTTGCACATTGATTTTGTATCCTGAGACTTTACTAAAGTTGCTTATCAGCTTAAGGAGATTTTGGACTGAGACACTGGGGTTTTCTAAATATACAATCATGTCATCTGCAAACAAGGACAATTTGACTTCCTCTTTTCCTAATTGAATACCCTTTATTTCTTTCTCCTGCCTGATAGCCCTGGCCAGAACTTCCAACACTATGTTGAATAGGAGTGGTGAGAGAGGGCATCCCTGTCTTGTGCCAGTTTTCAAAGGGAATGCTTCCAGTTTTTGCCCATTCAGTATGATATTGGCTGTGGGTTTGTCATAAGTAGCTCTTATTATTTTGAGATATGTCCCATCAATACCAAATTTATTGAGAGTTTTTAGCATGAAGGGCTGTTGAATTTTGTCAAAGGCCTTTTCTGTATCTATTGAGATAATTATGTGGTTTTTGTCTTTGGTTCTGTTTATATGCTGGATTACATTTATTGATTTGCATATGTTGAACCAACCTTGCATCCTAAGCTTTTTGATGTGCTGCTGGATTCGGTTTGCCAGTATTTTATTGAGGATTTTTGCATCGATGTTCATCAGGGATGTTGGTCTAAAATTCTCTTTTTTTGTTGTGTCTCTGCCAGGCTTTGGTATCAGGATGATGCTGGCCTCATAAAATGAGTTAGGGAGGATTCCCTCTTTTTCTATTGATTGGGATAGTTTCAGAAGGAATGGTACCAGCTCCTCCTTGTACCTCTGGTAGAATTTGGCTGTCTGGTCCTGGGCTTTTTTTGGTTGGTAGGCTATTAATTATTGCCTCAATTTCAGAGCCTGTTATTGGTCTATTCAGGGATTCAATTTCTTCCTGGTTTAGTCTTGGGAGGGTGTATGTGTCCAGGAATTTATCCATTTCTTCTAGATTTTCTAGTTTATTCACATAGAGGTGTTTATACTATTCTCTGATGGTAATTTTTATTTCTGTGGGATCAGTGATGATATCCCCTATATCATTTTTTATTGCATCTATTTGATTCTTCTCTCTTTTCTTCTTTATTAGTCTTGCTAGCAGTCTATCAATTTGTTGATCTTTTCAAAAAACCAGCTCCTAGATTCATTGATTCTTTGAAGGATTTTTTGTGTCTCTATCTCCTTCAGTCCTGCTCTGATCTTAGTTATTTCCTGCCTTCTGCTAGCTTTTGAATGTGTTTTCTCTTGCTTCTCTAGTTCTTTTAATTGTGATGTTAGGGTATCAATTTTAGATCTTTCCCGCTTTCTTTTGTGGGCATTTAGTGCTATAAATTTCCCTCTACACACTGCTTTAAATGTGTCCCAGAGATTCTGGTATGTTGCGTCTTTGTTCTCATTGGTTTCAAAGAACATCTTTATCTCTGCCTTAATTTCGTTATGTACCCAGTAGTCATTCAGGAGCAGGTTGTTCAGTTTCCACGTAGTTGAGCAGTTTTGAGTGAGTTTCTTAATCCTGAGTTCTAGTTTGATTGCCCTATGGTCTGAGAGACAGTTTGTTATAATTTCTGTTCTTTTACATTTGCTGAGGAGTTCTTTACTTCCAACTATGTGGTCAATTTTGCATTAAGTGTGATGTGGTGCTGAGAAGAATGTATATTCTGTTGATTTGGGGTGGAGAGTTCTGTAGACGTCTATTAGGTCTGCTTGGTGCAGAGCTGAGTTCAATTTCTGGATATCCTTGTTAACTTTCTCTTTCGATCTGTCTAATGTTGACAGTGGGGTGTTAAAGTCTCCCATTATTATTGTGTGGGAGTCTAAGTCTCTTTGTAGGTCTCAAAGGACTTGCTTTATGAATCTGGGTGCTCCTGTATTGGGTGCATATATATTTAGTATATAGTTAGCTCTTCTTGTTGAATTGATCCCTTTACCATTATGTAATGGCCTTCTTTGTCTCTTTTGATCTTTGCTGGCTTAAATTCTGTTTTATCAGAGACTAGGATTGCAACCCCTGCCTTTTTTGTTTTCCATTTGCTTGGTAGATCTTCTTCCATCCCTTTATTTTGAGCCTAGGTGTGTCTCTGCACGTGAGATGGATCTCCTGAATACAGCACACTGATGGATCTTGACTCTTTATTTGCCAGTCTGTGTCTTTTAATTGGAGCATTTAGCCCATTTATATTTAAGGTTAATATTGTTATGTGTGAATTTTATCCTGTCATTATGATGTTAGCTGGTTATTTTGCTCGTTAGTTGATGCAGTTTCTTCCTAGCATTGATGATCTTTACAATTTGGCATGTGTTTGCAGTGGTTGGTACTGGTTGTTCCTTTCCATATTTAGTGCTTCCTTCAGGAGCCCTTGAAGGGCAGGCCTGGTGGTGACAAAATCTCTAAGCATTTGCTTGTCTGTAAAGGATTTTATTTCTCCTTTACGTATGAAGCTTACTTTGGCTGGATATGAAATTCTGAGTTGAAAATTCTTTTCTTTAAGAGTGTTGAATATTGGCCCCCACTCTCTTCTGGCTTGTAGAGTTTCTGCCAAGAGATCTGCTGTTAGTCTGATGGGCTTCCCTTTGTGGGTAACCTGACCTTTCTCTCTGGCTGCCCTTAATATTCTTTCCTTCATTTCAACTTTGGTGAATCTGACAATTATGTCTTGGAGTTGCTGTTCTCGAGGAGTATCTTTGTAGCATTGAAGATGGGTGATTTCTTCATTTCCAACTGAGGTACCGGGTTCATCTCACTGGGCCGTGTTGGACAGTGGGTGCAGGACAGTTGTTGCAGCCCACTGAGTGTGAGCTGAAGCCGGGTGAGGCATCGCTTCACCCAGGAAGTGCAAGGGGTCAGGGAATTCCCTTTCTTAGCCAAGGGAAGCTGTGACAGATGGCACCTGGAAAATCGGGTCACTCCCACCCTAATACTGTGCTTTTCCAATGGTCCTAGCAAGCAGCACACCATGAGATTATATCCCATGCCTGGCTTGGAGGGTCCATCGCCCACGGAGCCTCGCTCATTGCTAGCACAGCAGTCTGAGATTGAACTGCAAGGCGGCAGCCAGGCTAGGGGAGTGGTGCCCGCCATTGCTGAGGCTTGAGTAGTTAAACAAAGCAGCAGGGAAGCTGGAACTGGGTGGAACCCACCACAGCTCAAGGAGGCCTGCCTGCCTTTGTAGACTCCACCTCTAGGGGCAGGGCATAGCTGAAAAAATGGCTGCAGAAACCTCTGCAGACTTAAATGTCCCTGTCTGACAGCTTTGAAGAGAGTAGTGGTTCTCCCAGCATGGACTTTAAGATCTGTGAACAGACAGACTGCCTCCTCAAGTGGGTCCCTGGCCCCCGAGTAGCCTAACTGGGAGGCACCTCCCAGTAGGGGCAGACTGACACCCCACACGGCCGGGTACCCCTCTGAGACAAAGCTTCCAGAGGAACAATCAGGCAGCAACATTTGCTATGCAGCAATATTTGCTGTTCTTCAGCCTCCACTGCTGATACCTAGGCAAACAAGGTCTGGAGTGGACCTCCAGCAAACTCCACAGGAAAACTAACAAGCAGAAAGGACATCTGCACCAAAACCCCATCTGTATGTTACCATCATCAAAGACCAAAGGTAGATAAAACCACAAAGATGGGGAAAAGACAGAGCAGAAAAGCTGAAAATTCTAAAAATCAGAGCACCTCTTCCCCTCCAAAGGAATGCAGCTCCTCGCCAGCAACAGAACAAAGTTGGATGGAGAATGACTTTGACAAGTTGAAAGAAGAAGGCTTCAGATGATCAAACTTCTTTCGAACCCATCACAAAGAAGCTAAAAACCTTGAAAAAGGATTAGACAAATGACTAACTAGATAACCAGTGTAGAGAAGTCCTTAAATGACCTGATGGAGCTGAAAACCATGGCATGAGAACTATGTGACAAATGCACAAGCTTCAGTAGCCGATTTGATCAACTGGAAGAAAGGGTATCAGTGAAGATCAAATGAATGAAATGAAGTGAGAAGAGAAGTTTAGAGAAAAAAGAGTAAAATGAAACGAACAAAGCCTCCAAGAAATATGGGACTATGTGAAAAGACCAAATCTACATCTGATTGGTGTACCTGAAAGTGACAGGGTGAATGGAACCAAGTTGGAAAACACTCTGCAGGATATTATCCAGGAGAACTTCCCCAACCTAGCAAGGCAGGCCAACATTCAAATTCAGGAAATATAGAAACTTTATTTTTCTTAAAGAGCTTGGATTGTTCAAGAATAAAAAATTTGATCCCGAAGCCTGAAAAGTATTTGTGGCTGTTTTGGCCTTGTTCTCTGGACTGTTGACTCAGAAGATGGGGATTCTAGCATCAGTCACTCCACTTTCACCTCCTTTGAATGGATGTGTATGCTCATGCTGGTTTCCTGCAATGTAGAAACATTAGACATTAAATTTTCCAGGTCATGTTGGCACATGCAAGGGGCAGTTGATGAGTTGAATTGCTAGGAAATCCACCTCTGGTGCAGATAGAAATAGTTCAGGAGACAATGTTCAGACAGAACATCCTTCATCCTGACAATCCGTGTTGCTCCTGAGGGCCCCTCTAGCATGTTGAAGAGGGGTCCAGGGAGCCAGAGAGAAGGCATCAGTCACTCTTCTTTGTTCAAATTTCACATTTTAATTTTCTTTAATAGTATTATCTTTGTAAAATGGTACATGATAATGATTAAAACAAGTCACACAGCACAGCAAAGTGCAAAGAAGAAAACTAAAGGTGCTCCCAAATCTCATCACATAGAAATAACCACCTTCGACACTTGTAATCATAGTTTCATCCTCTTTCTCCACACATGGATAAAACAATAGAGAGAAAATACAGGAATGTTCCATGGATGTCTTTATTAAAACCAAATGTATTAAATTAAATAGTCTGTTATTTCATAGCAGCAAAGAAACAGAGAATTACTAAATTTCAAATAAATATTTATGGTACAACTAGTGATAAGTTCCCAAAAGAGCCTACTGAAGCTAAAAACATAAAGATTACCAAACAAATGAACATGTTGGGGTTGCAGATTTTTTTAAGTTTTAAATTTAAGCTTATCTATACATTCCCTAACAAGGCACTCTAAGAAATTATAACTTTTTCATTTCACCAATATACTCGATTTCTCAATTTTTATGTTATATGATTATTTTTTAAGTATTATTTTAAGTGGCAATCATTGTAGCTAAATAGCTTTAGTTTAATATTCTGACATATTAATGTCCACCACCTATTCTTTTAAAACATTTTTAGTCTGTTTTTCTGAGTTCTTTATTTTGATTCATCTTTTGATTGGCTGGATTTAATAAGTCTTTTTTATATATTTCAAAGGGCTCATTATTGCTACATCTCCGATTTCTGTGGGGTGTGTGTCTGCGTGTGCATGTGTGCGTGTTTTAACTTGGCTGTTGCCTTTGAATTTGAAATACAACTTCCTTGGTTATAAAATTCTTGGGTCACCATTTCTTTCCTCAGAATTTGTCATCTCTACGTTATACTATTAAGATGTTTGATATCAGCCTGAGCGTTACCATTGAAGGGAACTGGTTTTTCTGCTTTCATATCCATGGGATTGTGTGGCAGTGAAGGTGCATGTGAATGATGGTGGAGGCAGTGGTGGGATGGTAGAGGTAAGAATAAGATGGTGGAGATAGTGGTGAGGTGGTAGAGGTAGAGGTGAGGCGATTGAGATATGTCTTACCCCATTCCTACTGCTATAACAAAACACCTGAGGCTGGGTAATTTATAAAGAACAGGGGTTTATTTCTCACAGTTCTGGAGGCTGGGAAGTCCAAGAACAAGGCTCTGGCAGATTCTATGTCTGTGAGGGCCCAGTCTCTGCTTTCAACATGGTGCCTCGTGGCCTCGCCCACCAGTGAGGATTCATGCTGTGTCCTCACATGTCTAAGGGACAGAAAGGCAGAAAAGGGCCTAACTGGTTCCCCCCAGCCCTTTTGTAAGGTTGCTAATCCTATCCACGAGGGCAAGTCCTCGTGGCCTAATTACCTCCTAAGTGCCCTACCTCTTAATAGTGTTGCCCTACCTCTTAATAGTGGGGATTAAATTTTCGACATATGAATTTTGGAAGGGCACAAACATTCAAGCCACAGCAAGGCAGGAGTGAGGCAGTGCAGTGAGGGGAAGGGTGGTGGAAGCAGGAGTGCGACAGTGATGGAAAGATAGGTGAGCGCCGAAGAAGAGAGAAATGGAGTGGCAGGAAGGGGAGAAAGAGCGACCCAACAGGAGATGGTGCTGAGTTGCCTTCTGTATAATTTTGCAGCTTCATTAAGAAGAAATAGAGTCAGTTCTGTGGCAAATGAGGATTTTAATGAAAACTGAGAACATGATTGCTTTACCTTGTAGAGAAAAGGGCCTTCCTTTCTAGACCAGCTTTACAAGACGACCTCAAGAGAAACAGTACATTTCTATAAGTGACTTTATTTAGAGGAAACTTTCTGCAGTGTGGCAGTGGCAGCCTTGCCATTTTTCATATTTCAAGTGTCAAGTTTCGCTTTCCCTGCTAGCAGAGAGGCCTTCAGCTTAGATACCTCCAATTTATTTCTGTTTGGCTTTGCAGACCATTAAGCAATGGATTTGGCCACAGACTCGCCCTTCCTAATGATGTTTTTCTTGGGCTAATATGAAAAACCAGTTGGCAATTGCCGAGTAACCACAGGATGACAGCTTAGAGGAAGGACACAAAGGGTCCAGGTATGTAACAAATGGCAAAAAGAAGTCAGCATGTGATTTAGGCAATGCTGAACCCACAGAGTGGGCAAGGTACCCCTAAAAACATGTCTGTAAATCTTTCGTTTGGAGGGGCTAACACAGCTGGAGCCACTGTGGCTCTGGAAAGCAACCATCACTGCCCTTGAAAGACAAATGGAAAAAATAAACCCTTGAGTGCCAGGCTCCTCCATCCTTCAATGCCTAATTGGTTGTCCTGGCACAAAATACTTTTACAATGTCACAAAGCCAAGTTCTATGATGATAGGACAGTGGAAAAGAAAACACTACCAGCGTCAGTGCCCAAAAAGCCACCATGTGAAATGAGGGACACATTTCAAGTCTGAGTTGTGTCCTAATTTTTCCACCTTGAAAAAAGAATGCTCTGAAGGAACTTACCGTTTAAATGAAGCACATTTAAAGCTCTTAAAGGCTGGGTGCAGTGGCTCATGCCTGTAATCCCAACATTTTGGGAGGCTGAGGTGGGTGGATCACTTGAGTTCAGGAGTTCAATACCAGCCTGGCCAACATAGTGAAACCCCGTCTCTACAAAAATATAAAAATTGGCCAGGCATGATGGCAGGTGTCTGTAATCTCAGCTATTTGGGAGGCTGAGACAGGAGGATTGCTTGAACCTGGGAGGCAGAGGTTACAGTGAGCCGAGATCTTGCCATAGCACTCCAGCCTGGGTGACAGAACGAGACTCTATCTCAAACAAAACAACAAAAGCTCTTGAAATGTTAATGACAGCTACCATTTCTTGAGTATGCACTCTATGCCTTGCATGGTTCAAAGTGCTATATGCCCACATTATCTTATTGGATCCTAAAATCTATAAGAAGACAACACTATCATAACCCCTAAGTACAGAATACTTGTCACCTTGTCTCAAACACACAGAAGTATCTCTAGTTTGAGTGGACAAAAGACTTCCTCGGATGTTGTGTCAGGCCCTTGCTTGCAACTGAGGATCTGGTGTTCTACCCCTGCTGTAACTGAGTGGATATTCTGGAAACCTCAAATCTAGTTTGGCTCATTCTTTCATCTGGCTCATAGTGATGAAGAAGGGTTGGTGAAAACTCAAGTTGAAAGTGTCAGCTCTGATCCTGGGCTATCTCCACCCTCATCCATCTGCAAATGTACCTCATGATAGTCCTTTCCTTCTGGCAAATTGCCTCCTCCTCAATCCTGCATCCTCACTCTCTTGACAACTTGAGGCTTGGAAGACTTCAGGTCATCAAAGGAGATAAAGTTCTCTTCCCACTGATTTTCATATCCATACAGAAAGAGGGTGAGGTGTTTGGTCCCAATGGTAGCCTCGTCTTTGGAAAGCAGCATGCTCAGTTCACCCTAATTGTTGGTTTGCTGGGACTACAGGAAGGACATTGCTCTCCTCTACCAGATGAGACAAGAAGTCCGAGGCTTAGAGAAGAAAAGATTTACTCAACTGAATACACTTAAAATGTGAAAGAGCTGGAATTTGAACCGAGACTCCCAAACCCCAGCTCTTAACCACCATGACAGACATGGCAGCAAATCTAAGAAGCTGTTCCAGAAATAACCAGTAGTCATTCTCTTCAGATCTGTCCAAACCTGATTTCTCTGCCAGCAAAGATAAGCCTGGACTGCTGAGTTTTCACTGTCACGCCTCCTCACATATGAGGGCCTGAGTCCTCCCAGCCTGGCCTGCCTCCCAGTGACAAGTTAGGCTCAGACAGCAGACTCTGTGCCCATCTGTCTCACTTCCCTCCCTGTCCAGAGACCCCTCTCCTTCCTCTCTACTTTCTCCCTTCTACTCCCACTCCCCATCAATATTATCTCTTTTGGATGCAGACCTGCCTTTGAAGTAAACCAGGAGATTTCTTTGGGCGGGGGGTTGGGGGAGGTGGGGTGTGGGAAATGTGTCTGGAGAGGTGGGTGAGGAGAAAAAGATGGGAAAGGGGCCTTCATCTTTTTCTTTCAACTCTGACCCACTGATCAAAGCTCTGGCGGAACAGCAGTATTGAAAGGATGTGGTTGTAAAGACAGGATGGGTGTTAGTCCCTAGGACGGGTTTATATGTTTGGAAAGGGATAAGAAATCAATTCATAAAGTAGATGAAAAATAAATAAATAAATAAATAAATAAATAAATAAACCAGTCACAAGCAAGAGGAAAAAAAACAACCCTACCATTTGCCCAGTTTCCAAGGAGCTCTTTGATAATACAGTGACTCTAGGCCATACACATTGGTTACATTATTTATCACTGGAGCATGAATGTCCTAACCACATCCAAGGGTTTTCACTGGACTCCTTAAATCATCCAGGACCACAGTGAAATGCAAATAGCCTCGTGGAGAATTGGGAACAAAGAAAAGGCAGTTCTGGCCTCCAGCCTCCTCCCTCAAATCTGGAGTAAGCCCCAGGGCCCTAGTGGGGGCTTTCTCTTTGTTCACTCTGCCAGTCATTTTGTGTTGCTTTGTGTGGCTGGGATGACTGAGTTGGTCTGTGGATTGGGTTCCTGGGACCTTTTTGTTGTTGTTGTTGCTTGTTCTTGAATATTGTTGAACCTGATCCTAAGGAATGGAGTGCGCCTGCAAGTAAGTTACTTTCCCCTAGAAACACCTTAAAGTATTTCTGTCTTTTCTTCATAAAATGCTAGAAGTAGAAAAATACAGGATGATATTTGTACAGTTTTGGTTGGGAGTAAGTTAAATACAGAGAGGAAAGAATAATACTGTTTTGGGCAGTGGGCTGGAGGTCTAGTTTCTCCTCTTGCTGAACTCACTGTGCCTTTCTCGGTGACTGAGGAAACCTCTCTGGTTTCCTCAGTCACCCAGAAATAAAATGGGGCCACCCATCATGCCCCACTTTCTTTGCCTCCTGTACCCCAACTTCCCCAGTCACGTGGTCTGAGTGAGACTGACATTCTTCCTAGCTTCAAGAATGGACTCTGGCTTGGGCCAATCAGCATGCAGCACTCTTTATAAACATCATGATTGGTTCAGATATGGGCACATGATCTAAATCAATCCAATCCAAGGAAATCTTAGGACTATTGTTGGAAATGCTAAGACACAGTGTCTTATTTCTGTTGGATGTGAATGAAGGATCATGTAGCTGTGGAGCTGTTTTCAGTCATTTTGACACCATGAGGGGAGAGACTACTTGATAATGGAACCAACATCAAAGAAAATGGACTAACAATAAGCTTAAGAAAAAAAAAAAAAAAAAAAAAAGAACAGAAGGAAACCAATTCCTGATCTCAAAATACAGTCCTGGATTAAGCTTTGCTGGAAGCTTCCACCATCCTTGGGCCATTCAGTACATGAGCCAGTGAATTCCCTTTATTGTTCTAGTTTGATTTTCCAAAGGTTAATCGTCTAGGATTGGTCTGAGTGTCAGGGAACAGACCTTTTGACCTTTGGAGTTTCTTCTAGAAGAGAAGGGAAAAAAACCTAAAAACATTTTTCGGTTTCCTAATTTGTTCTAGGAGCTCTTTCAGGCATCAGAGAACACTGGTGAAGAAGCTGTGGTTTTGTATTTAGAGAAACTTGGCTTAGATCCTCAAATCCCAAAGGTGAGTCAAATCCAAAACTCAAAGGTGAATAGGCCCACAGCCTTCATACCTCAAAGAAGGCCATTGAGGTGCTTTATCTCCTGAACTGTGTATAAGACCTCAATTGTTCATTTGGGAGATTTGAGTTTCACAATATCATGAATACTTCAGGTATTTACCTTAATACAAATCTCTCCTTATAGGGTGAGTATATTCATATGGATTACCAGTGCTCACTTGTATTGAGGGAATTAATCCTCAAAGTGCAACTAATACTAATCAGAAAGATAACTGATTGATAAAGCCTATGTAAGTCTCCTTTTTTTTTGGCTTGCAGCTTGATTGGTTCTTTGAAAGCTGATCAGCACATTAGTGTTCACAAGACCTGGTGCTTTGCAAATCAGATGGAATCTGACTGCACTGGCTTTCCTGATATCCTGGGGAAACACTGGCCAACCATATCTTGCTGGGAAATGGCAGTTGAAAATATTTCTAAATCCATTTTCTCTGTGGGGAGATTGGAGTATGATCAATTATCAATAATCTGTGGCGCCAAAGACAAGACATTTACCACCACACAGTTTTGGCTTTATTTCCTCCACTATGTGGCATAGGTGCCAACATTCCCTGTCCCAGCTCAGGTCCTACCCCAAGGATAGAAATTTCTAGTCAGTTGAGCACTCTTTCAGTACACAAGAAAGGTGTCCTTCCATTTCTCAAGGCAGTGCTTAGGAAAGCCATTTCCTATTTCGTTCACTTACGATTCTCTTGGCTACAAGAGATGGAAAACCCAACCCATTTTAGTTTACACAGAATAGGGAACTTTATAGTTTCTATAATGGGGCAGTCCAGAGGAAAGATCTGGCTGCAGGCATGGCAGGAATCAGGGCTCAAATGACTTGCAGCCAGAACTCTGCTTCCCTCTCTCAGTTCTACTTAATTCTGTATTGCCATCATTCCCAGGCTGTTTCTTCACGCTCGCAAGGAGCTGCTAACTGCTCCCTGTACATCCATTCAGATTCACAGCCATTGGAGAAAGAGAAGGGTGGGACCCCCAAGAGCTCAAATAAAATCAACTGGATGAGTCTCATTAGCTCTGATTGGTCTAATTTGAGTTACATGCCTACCTCTCAGCCAATCACTGTCACCAACAGCATCATGTACTTATTACTGAACCAATCACTGTCACCAAGGGAGGGGTATGTGCTGATTGGCTTAGGCTGGTCATGTGTTCCCTCCTTCGAGTCTAAAGGGGTAGAAATGATGAAGGCAGCTTCACAGGAAACACATAAAATGGGAAATGCTGTGCAGTGCTTCTTCCCAAACAATATCACAGCATAACAATTTGCAATTGCAAAAATGTGGAACCAGCCCAAATGCCCATCAATCAATGAGTGGATAAAGTAACTGTGGTACGTTTATCAGATGGAATACTACTCAGCCGTAAAAAGGAATGAATTAATGGCATTCACAGCCACCTGGGTGGCATTAGAGACTATTATTCTAAGTGAAGTAACTCAGGACTGCAAAAAACAAACATCCTATGTTCTCACTCGTAAGTGGGAGCTAAACTATGAGGATGCAAAGGCATAGGAATGACACAGTGGACTTTGGGGACTCAGGGGGAAAGGATGGGAAGCAGGTGAGGAATAAGATTAGAAATCGGGTTCAGTATATACCGCTCGGGTGACGGGTGCACCAAAATCTCACAAATCACTACTAAAGAACTTATTCGTGTAACCAAATACCACCTATTCACAAAAACCTATAGAAATAAAAACTTACAAGGAAAAAAAAGGAGGCAATTAGAGGAAAAAAGATATCATAGCATAGCAGAAGGGGGAATGGAAATTGTGCAGGGAAAAAAGTCCTCATATCCTTTCACTAATTAAATGTAGTTGACAAGCAGTATTAATTTGTTTGCCAACCAGATCTTAGTCACAATACTTTAAAAAAAAAAAAAAAAAAGCTTTCTTGAGCTGTAATTAACATACTATATAGCTCACCCATTGAAAGTGTAAAGTTGAGTGGTCTTTAGTATTCTCACAGACCTGTGCAACCACCAGCACAATGCACAATCAATTTTAGAATATATTCAGTACTCCCCCCAAAAAACCTCATACCAACTAGCAGTCATTTACTATTTATCCTCTTCACCCAGCACCTGACAACCACTAATCTATTCTCTGTTTCTATAGCTTTGCCTGTTCTGGACAATTCATATAAACGGAATCATACAATATGTGTTCTTTTATGACTCATTTCTTTTACTTAGCATAATATTTTCAAGGTTCATCCATGCTGTGGCACATATCAGTACTTCATTCTTTTTTATGGCCTGATAATATTTGATTGTATGGATTACTATGTTGTATTTATTAATCCACTAGTTGATAGACACTTGGGTTGTTTCCATTTTTTGGGTATTGTGAATAATGCTGCTCTGAACATTCATGTCCAAGTTTTTGTGTGGACATATGTTTTGATTTCTGTTAGGTTTATACTTGGGAATAAAATTGCAGGCTGATATGGTAACTCTATGTTTAACATTTAGAGAAACTACCAGACTGTTTTCGAAAGTGGCTACACCATTTTATATTCCTGCCTGCACTGTATGAAGGTTCCAGTCCTCCCTAACACTTGTATTATATTTTATTTTATTTATTATTTATTTATTTATTTATTTATTTATTTATTTGAGACAGAGTCTTGCTCTGTCATCCAGGCTGGAGTGCAGTGGTGCAATCTCGGCTCACTGCAAGCTCTGCCTCCCAGGTTCACGCCATTCTCCTGCCTCAGCCTCCCGAGTAGCTGGGACTACAGGTGCCTGCCACCACGCCTGGCTAATTTTTTTATGTTTTTTTTTTTTTTAGAGACCGGATTTCACTGTGTTAGCCAGGATGGTCTCGATCTCCTGACCTTGTGATCCAACAGCCTTGGCCTCCCAAAGTGCTGGGATTACAGATGTGAGCCACCGCGGCTGGCCTTGTCTTTTTTTTTATTATAGCCATGCTCATAATTGTGAAGGTTAGGCACCATGCTTTCTTCCTTTTTTAATGGCATCATACTTTTAATCGGCTAAAACTGCCATAAGATAGATTGAGGTGTTCATTTATGATTCTATGATAAAAACTGGTTTTCTCATAGGTGTAGAATACTGAGAGGTGACACCATTTTCCAACTGAAAAAATCTCATAAAACCATAGATTTTTTAGAGAAGAAAGGAATTTGAGACCATCTTGTTTAATTGGAACAATGTTTCTGCATGATGACCAACTTAGAAAAATTGTGAAGGTTTATGGAACATATTCATATATGTATTGTTGTATATATTATATATATAAACATATTTGAAAAGGAGAACTGCTTTATTGATTCTAAGAGGTGATAAATGTCTTTTAACAAATTTTTGGCTGGAAGATTGTCAGCAAGCCTATTGGCATTGCTTTTGAGCTGCTAAAATATTCATATCTGGGCATAGTTAAGAAGAATAGCTTGGAAATAGGTTTTAATATTTCAATGCTCAAGTTTGATCATAGTGCAATTATGAAGCTTTGTTGAGATCAAGGGCCATGAGTTAAGGCAATTATTTAGACCAATCTGCTCATGAATGAGGATCAGAGGCCCAGGTAGAGAAAGAAACTTGTCCAAGGCCAGTTTGAATTGGAATCAACAGCTGTCCCTATTTTCTTTCTCCTGACATTCCAAGTCTCAGCTCTTCACACAAGCATCCATTGATGTCCTCACCCCCATACTTGCAAATCTTGTTTTACCCCAGTTTCTGAGCAAGCCTAAAGGAGTAAAGAGAAATGTAAGATCTTGGAATGAAGTCTATTTGGGAATGTGTTGCTTTTGCTTTCCTGGCATTCTTTTTCCTCTTATTTTAGTGACAGAATCTTTCTTTCCTCTCTGGAAACTATTCTATTTAGTTTAGGTGAAACCAACACTCTTCTATAACCATGTGTGTTTCCAGGGGTGAACAGATGACCTAAAGTTTATCTTCTTCTGGTCACAGTGATTGGTTGAAGGATGAGTATGTTACACAAACTGAGGCAATGAGAGACCTTGCCATAACTATTATTCCAGAACTATTTTCTCCCTTTTCCTGCTATGCAGAGCAATAAATTTGGAGCTGACAGTCACACTGACCAATGTTGCCACCATAAGGAGGGAGCTTGTTTGGCAATAAAGCTAGCACAAAGGGGAGCAGAGAGGAGAGAGGGAGGGGACCAAGATTCCTGAATACTGCACTACCCTGGGTTTCTTCAGTGATGTGACCTAAAAACATCGCTTCTCTGCTTATTCACCTTGACTTGTGTATCACTTGCCACCCTAAGAATCCTGGCTAGTTTGGTCATAATTTCCTGATGACTGACATTGTGGCATGTTGACAAATTTGATGGCCATTGCAGGCACTAAGAGCTTGGGAGGATTCATGCTGCAGGAGTGAAAGATAGCATTGGAGGTGGTAGTGGGAAGCTAATACAGCACCCTTTCTGACATTCTTCTGTTCAATAAATCTGGTCCTTTAAATTGGTTTAAAGGCAGCAGAAGTCTGGTACTGGGGGGAGGGTAAAGCTCATTTGTGAGCATGGGAGAAGTGGCCACCTTGGAAGAGGGAACTCTCAGGAGCACCTGAGATCTTGAAAGAGGAGAGGGGTGGCTAGAATCAGAGACATGCAGTTTAATCTTATTAACTTGCCTCATTTTACTCCCATGATGGCTGTGTGTCTTAGAGAAACACCAGGGGTGTAAAGGATGACCTACATAAAGATGATCTATCCCGTGTTGTTGCGGTGGTGATTAAATGAGATAATGGAAACATTATTCAGATGAGTTTGGAAGAACACTGGGGTGGGTTATAGGAGGAATCAAGAAAAAGTCTGTATTAGAATTCACCCTAAATGAAGAGTAGAGGTGCATAGGTTTGTTTCGGGGGCATGAGACAGTCATAAGAAGGTGAGTGATGTTCAGTACGTCAGATATGTATCACTTCTCCAACCCAACACTGAGAGGCTCTTGATTGGGTTTTCAGGAAATGAGTGCTGAGAATAGAATGGAAGGAGGTCTTTCTGGCAAGGCTAGGAGACTAAGGCTAGCAGTGATAATGACAAGGTAGCTAGAGGTGGCTTTGGGGACAGCAGAAGTGGGGACAGCAAATATTCCTGATGGAGCAGAAGTCAAAGAGCAATAGAAGACTTGCCCCTGGGCACATCTGAGATTGTCTAGTGACTCCAAAGGGGTTAAAGGACAGTGTAGGGAGAACAAGGTCTAGCAATTTTTCTAGTAGGATTGGAACAATTTCTCTAGTAGGACTGGAGCTAGAGAAACACTGAAGGTGCAGTTGCTTCTCTTCTGATCCCTATAAACTAACTCTTATATTTTTGACTGACTATGACTTAGCCTTTGTATAAATGCTTTTCCCTCTGGCTGGCTTTCCTGGGTCCTGAAGCCCAGTGAATCTTCATCACTGATGGACACACTAGGGTTGCTTTAACCTAAGGGAAGGGGGGCCTGGACATTCATGGTGGGTAGAATTTTTGGTGACTAAGGTAGCAGAATGGAAATGGTGGCAGTGAAATATCTTTAGATGAGAGAACTTTGGGTGTCCTTAGCTTCCCCACCATTCTATTCTGGCAAAAAAACACCCTTTGTCTTGTTCTTAGATCTGCAGCGTGATATGTCAAATGCCTCAACATGCCCAGTTTGGAAACTTATGATATTTATTGCCAACTGGGAAACCAAATTCTTTTGGAATACACACACACATTATGAGTCTCTCCTCAGGCAATGAAGTAGTGATTAAGTAGATACCTGCCTACAAAACACAGATGACACTTCAATCTTCGGAATCTTTGATTTCTGAAACCAACCTATTAAAGAGAGAAAAGGTTCATGCCAGCCTCTGAGATCATGAACTGCAACTTTAAAGCCGACCCCTCTGAAATAGTCATAAATTCAAGCAATTCCAGGGACAAGTTCAAGCCCATACTGAAACTATAGGTTTTGGTGACACGAGGTTCACGTTAACTATTTGGGCAGATCTGTGGGGTTTTTACATGGTAACTGCATGGTTCAACAAGCCACTTATGTGGATAACAGGACAGATGCTGAATCTGGAACTCTCCTAAAATATCTGGTATGCTTGATTGTCATAGGGGAGTGGTAATATCTAAGAAGCAGGTCACATCCAGTATTCAGACAGGTACTGTGAAAGTGATGTTGCTATTTATTTCTGTGATGTGGCAAGACCAAAGGATGTGATATGCTGAGAGACATCTGAAGAGTTAGGAGGATCATGTTTCTTTCTTCCAAATGCAAGAGGTCAGATTGTAAAGACGAGTATTCAATTGGTTGCCTGTGTCTGTGGATCTTATACCATTCAATTGTAAGTTCCAGAGATGGATGATTGTTTTTTGCCTGTCTCAACTGGAGGACAGAGGGAGATTGAAAATCCGAAAAGTACTCCTTTTCCTTGTGGAGGTGTGTTTATTTTTATACTTCTTCAAGGACAGCAGTTTTGCATAGTGCCTAGCACATAACAAGACCTCCATGAGTGTTAGACCATGTTGTTAATATTACATGTCTTGGAGGCTAAGGCCCCAGTGGAGAAAATACGAGCATTGGAGTCTGAAACCCAGATCTGAATTCGGGCTTCACCCCTTACTTGCTGTGTGACCCTGAGTAGGTTACTTACCCATTTGAGCTTCAGATCCTCATTTTGTTTTCCGGTCATAATTCTAGTCTCGCAGAGAGTGTACTTCCCTGGAAACAAATGGTTAATTTGTACTCAAATGAGAGAGTCGTCAAAGGGAGAAGGGTGCAAGAAAGGAGCAGGAGAGAGTACATGCTCGATTGAAACAAATAGTGGGTCCTGTGACCCTACTTAAATTTCACAAAGTCTTTCCTGACAAAAGTCCTCAAGTTGGCAAATTGAGGATTACTGTGTCTTACATTTCCTATAGATATATATTCTCTTATCACGTCTTCTGAAAAGTAAAGAGAGTCCTTTTTGTTGATTTATCCTGAGTTGGAGATGGTGGGTGGAGGAGAAGGGTTGCATCAGGAAGTAGATTGGGCTAATACCTACTCTTTGTGGGATGGAAAGTGGTTAACTATTTTGGAATATGTACACACAGGACATATTCCATGTTTTAAGCCTTCTCAGGATTAAAAATACTTTTCTTTCCTTGGCTAGGGTAATGTTGCTAAAAAATGACCAAGAAGCTGGTGAGAAGAGAGGTGGATAGGGTTTGGGAGGGTTGGAGGATGGAAGGAGATCCTTATATGAAAATTCGTTTTATAGCCAGTGGAACCTTCAAAATAGAAGGAAGGTAAAGTAGTTAACTTACCAAGTGGGGTTCCTGGGGCATTCCTTTAGGAAGCATGCTCCTTATTGTAATCCAAATTTATTTGTGAAAGTCTATTTTATGCCACTTTTTATATCCTATAAAAGTTAAAATCCCTCCTTATCAATGTAGTAAATTTGGGGAATTGGGGAAAAAAGTATGTCTCTTAAAGATTTTGCATGAAATGCTCTATTCTGGTCTGGTGCCACCCATGCTGGGAACCGCACAGTATGATGGAAACTGGGAGTCAGGAGACCTGGAGTCCCTTCTAACTGTGCCTTTAATTTGCTGTGCAGCCTTGGGTGCTTCCTTTCCTTCTCTGGTACTCAGTTTTCCTATCTGCAATATAAAGACCTTGACCAAAGGAATGTGGTTCACAAATTTTTTAAAAGTTATTTACATGGGATATAAATGAATTCTTTCACCGATATGAACATTCATGGAGTTCAATACAAAAATGGTGAAAGTGGAGCCTCCATCGGCTGCCCCATGTCTGTATTAGTGGACCCCAGGGTGTCCCTGATGAGCCCCCAGGGCTCTGCAGATATCAATATGAAAATCACAGAAGAGGATCTTCAACATCATGTTCAGCTTTGTTATTTCATAGACAAATGTCCCATAATGAATACAGAACCCCAAGGCAGACCAGAAAACATTTGTGCATGAGGTGGGAGGGGTGGGGGACTTCCCTGGAGCCTGGTCAATGCTGGCTGCTAAGTGGAAGCAGAGAGCAGTCATTCTCTTAACACAGATGGATCTGAATGCAGAGGGGCCATAGGGTTGCCTGGATTCTTATGGCAGAGCAAAGGAAGTCCCCATCCAGGAAGGCTGTTGTGGAGGAGGTCCTCATGCTCTGGCTGCCATTTGGCTGGAGGTAGCCGGGAAATGGTCAGCTGGCTTGGGATCAGGGCATTCAAGAAAAATGCCTTTGGGTGCCGTTGCTTGACACTGTTCGTCTGGGTTCATTGAATCTGTACCTGGGCCATTTGGAATAAGCCAAACAGGCTTTGGGATAAATGAGGACTATATCCCTCTTCCCCTCTGCCAGGACAAATGCCATCTAGCCTTAGAAGTCCAGCTCCACCCCAAAGCCCTTCCTGACAATGGCTGCTCCTATGTTTGGCAGCATTAGTCCACTTTTAGCCTGATCACCTGCTGAGTCCACCTGCAGGCCGTGGACTGACCTAGTTCCCAGACCAGTCCTGAGAAGGGTGGAGCAGTGTTTCCCAAAGTGTGTGCCAAGGAACCCTGTTTCCATAGGGGATTAATGTGTGTTCAAGGTAAAAATGGACATTGTACTAAGTAAGTTTGGGAAATGATGAGTTGAAATTAAGCAGATTTCTTTATTATGGAACATCTCAGAGTTGAAATTTAAGAGGTAGGCATGCGTGGATTTTCGAAACATATTTGTTTCAGGGAACCTTCCACCTTTGCTTTATCCAGCATCTGTTCCATGGAATTCTCTTTGGGGATTGCTGGGACAGAGTGTTTAATCAATAGCCTCCACACTACTGTTCAGTGATGCTTAGAAGTAACTCAGGTTTCTGTCTTTAGGGGTTGGTAGCTAAGTCATGACAGCTGAGTTTTTGCGTTCATTGCTGAGGTTTTGAGTTCATTTGCTTACCCAACGTTCTTTGAGCACTGCAAGTGTCAGGCCCTGGGTTGGTGTGAGACCACAGAAAAGAGTAAGTTACCCATCTCCTGCCCTGTGGGGTTCACAGAAGGCAGTCAAAAGCAAATACATAGCTGCAAACACAGATGGCAGACTCTGTGCTAGGGGTACTCAGCCTGGTTGGAACATCTTCAGCACTGAGCACAGTGCCTGGGACACAGAGGGCAGTGGTATCAGCTCTGATCGCCTTCAACTCTGAGTTGTGAGCCATAGGTAATCCTAAAACAGTGGTTGACACAAGTAAACTGTTTGTTTTTTCCTCCTGTGGTAGGCTGAATAATGGCCCTCAAAGATGTCCTTGTCCTAATTTTTGTAACCTGGGAATATGATTCCTTATATGGCAAAGGGGACTTTTCAGATGTGGTTAAATTAAGGATCTTGAAATGGAAAGATTATCTTGGATTATCCTCATATCCCTGATGTATCCTGATTGTCCTGATGTTCTCACAAGGGTCCTTAAAAGAAGGACGCAGCAGGAGCCAGAGAAGAGAAGAGGCATGATGATGAAAGCAGAGATTGCAGGGATGTACTTTGAAGAGAAAGGGAGAGGCCACAAGCTGAGGCACAAATGTGGCCACTAGAAATCAAAAGGGTCAAGGAAAAGAATTACTCCCTTAGAGGAAACAGAAGGAACCAGCTCTGCCAACACCTTGGTTTAACCCCAAGAAACTGATTTTGCACTTCTGACCTCTAGAACTGGAAGAGATAAATACATGTTGTTTTAAGGCACTAAGTTTGTGGTCATTTGTTACAGCAGCAGCAGGAAATGAAGACACCCACCTAACACAATATCCAGAAGTAGGTGGCAGGAGGAACATGCAGCTGCTTGAGCAAGTCGTCCAGGATCCAGCTCTTCCAGATTCCTGCGGCACCATCCTCCACACGTGGCATTCCTCCTCATGATTATAAGGTGGGTGCTACATCTCCAGGCCTCACGTCTACACTTCATGCTGAAAGGAGAACAAGGGCTAAGGGGAAGGAGAAAAATGCTTTTTCCTTGGAAGCCTCCCCACCCTTCTTTTTTTTTACATTCAAAGAAAGATGCCATTTCTAGAGATATCTGCCTAGGTAGCCTTTAGTTGCAAAGAAGGCTGTGAAGGTGATATTTTTTTGAAGGTGCATGTTACCAAATTGGGATTCAGTTGGTGAGGAAGAAGATGATAAAGGACATTGGGAAGGCAGATATCCTAGTATCTGTGACCATCCTAGTGTCTGAATGCTCAACAAATATCTGTTAGAGGACTAAATGAATTATGGAAGGAGGGAAAACTGGAGTCAAGTTGTAGATCTGTTAGCCCAGGTGAGGAAGTGGGGGACCCTGAACTAAGGCAGGGATGTAGAGGTGGGTAGATGAGATATTATGAGATAATTCAGATCCATGGGCCTTGGTGATTGAGTGGAGAATCAGTGATGACACCCACCTTTCTAACTCAGGCAGCTTACTAGATGGGGATACAGTTTACCAAGACATGGAATACAGGGTGGTTTTGGATCTTCTGAGTTCAAGGTGTCTGTGGTCCAGTCCTCTTAACCTCCCTCCCCTGCCTGCTTCTCAAGGCTGTTTGCTCAGGACCAGCAATTTGCCAGGGGTGATCTGTCTGTGGGCAGCTGCAGCCACAAAGTGACACTTCTTTTGTTTTCTCTTTTTATCCCTTTCCTGTCTGGGCTGAATCCAGCCATGTTGTAAACATTTTTACGGTCAAAGCATCTTGGCAGCATCCTTCAAGCTCCAGCCTGGTGCCTCCGCTCGGCTCCGTGACTCACTGGCAAAGATCTTGCTGCATAGGATCAATTTGTTTTTTCCGGGGGAGAGGGGGGTGGAGTGGGGTGGAAGGAAGAGCCTCTGGTTATGGTGCTCCTAATGACTTAGTCACAGCCTGGAGCTCTTTGCTTCAGACTGCTATTTTCCATCTGTACAACTGGCCATTCAGATACCTACAGGCCTCTTCTAAAATTACAACCAAGGCTGTTGTATCTCTGTCGATGTTGGACCCTACAGCTCTCCAGTATGGGGTCAGCCTTTAGAGCTAAGTGTCTCAATCCCTTTTGTTCTCAGATGAGTAGTTTGAGTCTTGCCTTGGGTGGCACAGACTGTGAGAGCTCACGGATGTCCATGGTCTTCCTGGATACCCGGCTAGACTGCATTCCTCAGCCTCCCCTGCAGTTAGGAATAGCTGTGTGACTGAATATTGAGTGCTAGTGGAAAGGAAGGGTTCCACTTCTGGGCCGGGCCGTGAAATCGCCGTGTGGTCCTCTAGGAGAGATCCAGAAGTCTCTGCAGCCCTAGGGGAATTGTGGAGTAACAGATGGGAAAAGCCTGGGCCTCTGGATCACTGCACAAAAGGCTACCTGCTGGACACCTGAGAGCCAGCTAGAGCAGAGGCGTTCCTTCCACTCCTCCTGGAACTCTGTATTTTTGGAATTGTCTCAGGGACTGTGGTCACTGGCACCCAGATTAGTGTTTGGTGATAGAACTTATCTTAGGTTTTTTACATTTTTATATAATTTTTATCTTTGCTTATGTTGTTTCTACCTGTACAATGAACACGCTTTGAAAGCAGGGATTATGTCACATAATTTTATTTATTCAGAACAACAAACAGTGCTGAGTAGACAGCAGGCACTGACAAAACTTGTACTTTAAGAATTACAGGGCTGGATGTGGTGGCTCACACCTGTAATCCCAGCACTTTGGGAGGCTGAGGTGGGTGGAGCACCTGAGGTCAGGAGTTCGAGACCAGCCTGGCCAACATGGCGAAACCCTGTCTCTACTAAAAATATAAAACTTAGCTGGGCATGGTGGTGGGCGCCTGTAATCCCAGCTGCTCGGGAAGCTGAGGTGGGAGAATTGCTTGAACCTAGGAGGCAGAGGTTTTGGTGAGCCGAGATTGTGCCATTGCACTCTAACCTGGCCGATGAGCAAAACTCCGTTACAAAAAAAAAAAAAAAAGAAGAAAGAATTAGATATGTTTAAGAATTATAACACCATTTCTGTTCATTCCTAATACCATTAGGGGATATGTAAGCAGCATTAAAAAATATAAAATACAGTCCAGTATCCCTCCCAGAGCACACAACAGTTTCTCACTGATTGTTCAGAGCTTTTGTAGCTTTCAGCTTACATATATTAGATGCTAGTATGATTATCGTATGTATTGAGCACTAACAATTTTCCAAACACTATGCTGAAAGCTTTATTAAATTATCTCTTCACACACTGGGGCCTTTCAGGGGATGGGGGGGCAAGGGGAGGGAGAGCATTAGGACAAATACCTAATGCACGCAGGGCTTAAAACCTAGATAATGGGTTGATATGTGCAGCAAACCACCATGACACATGTATACCTACATAACAAATCTGCATGTTCTGCACATGTATCTCAGAAGATAAAGTTAAATCAATTTTTAAAATCTCCTTTAATACTCATAACAACTATAGATACTATTATTTTTTCCACTTTGACATGAGAAAATTGCTTCTAAGAGAGGTTGAGTAATATACTTCAAGCCATGGAAGTATAAGAAGCATAAGATCTGGCATTCAAACAGAGCCCTGATTCCAAAGACCCAGCATTATACAACAATTTCCTGCCCCATTCTTTCCCACACTCAATATCTTGAGTGGTCCAGGGCCCTGTGGGATTTGCCGTGCCTGCTTTGTCAGGGTAGGCATCTAGCCCTACCTGTATTCAATGCCCGGGGACCCCACCCCACCTCCTCAGAGCTGTAACTGACTCTTTAGATTTCATGTGCCTGTGTTTGCCAAGACAGATGTGAAACCTTCAGTTGGGCAGATTAGCATCTCAGACTCAAATCTGGCCCCACATCTCGCCTCAGACACGTCCAACTCCCAGGCTGCTCCCAGTGCTAAGGTGGGACCGGCAGGGAGCCAGACAGAAGCACAATGTTCTCTGCCCATCAGGCATTGTCTGACACCTGCGTGGGATTACAGGGTGAGCCTCCAGGCTCCAAGGGACACTCCCTCAGCATGGAATGACAATGAATTCAGCGAATTGCATTTCTGAGAGCTATGAGGATCTGTGCGCTAAAGGGGATGCCAATGGAGAAGTTAGCCAAAGTCCCCAAAGTTAAACACACAGGCTTTGACAGCTGCAAGGCCCCGGCTCACCCCAGCACCTCCTCTGGAGCCTTTTGTTTGGGGCCAGCCCTCTTTCTTTTCATAGATTCTTGCAGGGGGTTTTCAAGATGATGATACAAATAATGCTGACAGGCAATATATCTTTTCTTTTTTTTTTTTTTTTGAGACAGTCTCACTCCGTCGCCCAGGCTGGGGTGCAGTGGCTGGATCTCGGCTCACTGCAAGCTCCGCCTCTCGGGTTCACGCCATTCTCCTGCCTCAGCCTCCCGAGTAGCTGGGACTACAGGCGCCCGCCACCTCACCCGGCTAATTTGTTGTATTTTTTAGTAGAGACGGGGTTTCACTGTGTTAGCCAGGATGGTCTCGACCTCCTGACCTTGTGATCCGCCCGTCTCGGCCTCCCAAAGTGCTGGGATTACAGGCTTGAGCCACCACGCCCGGCCCAGACAATATTTCTTGAGCCTTTACTAGCACTGTGCTAAACATTTGATATAAACATGTTACACTTAATATAGCAAGCCTCGGAAGAAGAAGATGCCATTTTTATCTTTCTTACAAACGAGGAAACTGAGAGGCAGGAAAGAATCGTCCATGCTTATATAGCTTGGGGGTTGTGGGGTGGAGTTCCAGCCCAAATTTCTCTAACTATCTACTAGCATTGGCTCAAGTTCCCAGTGAGCAGTTAATTATGGCAGTAGCTTGGCCTAAGAGAGGGAGCACAGGCTTCAATGTTACCTAGATTGGGATTCAAATCCCAGCCCCACCACATCCCAGCTGAGTTCCTGGGCAAGTTAGCTCAGCCTCCTTGAGCCTCAGTTCCTGAGCTGTGAAATAAAAATGACAACAGTAACCTCCAAGAGTTGTGAAGGTTACTGAGAGAATGTAGGGCATATGGTCGGTGCTGAGCACGTAAATGTAGCTATAAGTATTACATTTTCCTAAGGGCAACTTATCTGTGTGATCTAGTACTTGTGTATTCTGTTGCTAATCCATTCATTCACTCACTGATTTATTCATCATGCATTTACTGAGCACCTATTACATTCTAGAGATTGCTGAGGATGTGTCCTGTTTGCTGACCAGGACTTTGAGTTAGGATTGCGTAAGTCCACACATATCAGAAACCCAACTACAGTGGTTTTACCAAAGAGGAAGTTATTGTTCAACCATGGTCAGAAGTTTGGAGTCAGGGAGTTTGAAGCCGGGTGTAGTGCCTCCATGATTCCCATCTGAGCCCCAGCCACCTTTATCTCTCTGCTGCTCCAGCTTTGATGAAGAGCCTTTCATTCTCATGGTCACCTGTGGCAATCAGATGCGCTGTTCCACTTCCAATTCTTTGGCCACACTCCAGGAAGAGAGAAGAAAGGAACCAGGAAAGAAGACATACTTATTTATGTCAGAAGAAAGAAACATTCTGAGATATCTCCAACATACTCCTGCTTATGTATCGCTGGCCCGAATTATATCACACGGTCATCTCTAGCTGCCATCAACAACATCGAGGTTCTTTTGGTAAAGAAAAAGGAGAGCATAGTTGTTGCAAATAGTACAGCGCCAGCCCAGATTCTGTTGACTAATAAGTGTCTTTAAAGCAAGCCTTGGCAATTTGCCAAGCATTGTTGGTACTTTCACTTCAGTTACTGGGTTTAATCTCCCTAGATTCTCACAACAACCACATGAAGGAGGTAGGTACTCCCCTCCCCACGCTCCATTTCTCATGCTTCTCATTCCCACTGGCGGCAGGTTCTCTGGGAAACCCAGGGCTTTGGCCTTGGCCTCGTGCGTGTTACAGGGCAGGCAGGTGAGGCTAGCCCAGTCTCCTTCCTTCATTTCCCCTCTCAGCTGTGCAAGTGCAGGCTGCTAGGGGAGGAGACGAGGTAGGGCATGAAGGAACACAGTGGGGTACATGGTTGGCAAAGGCGTGAAGGTCCTTGCAGATAATGGCTGAGGTCATAGGCTTTGGGGCTTGAATCCTGGCTCTGTCATGATTCCTGTGATCTTGGCAAGTTGGCGACCTCGAAAATACAGATAATGGGAGTGACAATTTAAATAAATTAACACATGAAAAGATCCCAGCATAAAGTGAGCATATGAGCAATTATTATATCAGGGAGCATAGATTATATCCTAAATATAATGTTGTAAAGTGGAGTTGGTAAACTACAATCAAAGGGCCAGATCTGACCTGCAATCTGTATTTGTAAATAAATATTTATTTGAACACATTCATGCCTATTCTTTTACATGTTGTCTGTGGCTGCTTTTGTACTATCATGGCAGAGTTGAATAGTCATGACAGAGATTATATACTCTGCAAAACCTACAATATTTATTATCTTATTTACAAAAGAAATTTTTGGAATCCTGTCATACTGGAACACACAATGTTAGTTTAACTTTAAAAATCAAAGAGACTGAGAGTCAAAATTCAGTTTTTCTGCTTATCACTTATGAGAGCGTGGGCCAGTGACCTAGCCTTTTCAAAGATCATATTCTTCAACTGCAAAATCGGGAATAATAATGTATTCTTTTAAGGGATGTCATAGGGATTAAGTATAATAGAGTTGGATCACCTGGTCCTCAGGAGGTACTCAATAAATAGAGCCTATTCTTTTCATTATTGTGGAGGTATTTTAAAGCAGAGTTTGGAGTGATCAGATGTGCATTTTAGAAAAAAAAAAAAAAAGAAAACCTTGAAAGCTGTGTTTGTGTGCTAGGGCTACTGTAACAAAGCACCATGAACTGGTGGCTTAAACCACAGAGTCCTGGCCTCAGAGTCCCGGAGGCCAGAAGTCTGAGATCAAGGTGTTGTCAGAGTTGGTTTCTTCTGAGGGCTGTGAATCTATTCCATGCCTCTCCTGTAACTTTTGGTACTTTTATGGTAATCTTTGGCTTTCTTTGGCTCGTAGGCAAATCACCCAATCTTAACTTTCATGTTCACACAGATTCTTCCTTTGTGCATGTCTATCTATGTCCAAACAACCCCTTTGCATAAGGATTCAGTCATACTGGATTAGGATCCACCCTAATGACCTCAGCTTAACTTGATCACCTGCAAAAAGTCTGATTTCCAAGTAAGGTCACATTCAAAGGTACTAGGGGTTAGGACTTCAACATCTTTTGGGGAACACAATTCAACCCCTAATAGAGGCTGTGAGGGACTATCTCAGCATGCACAAAGCTAGTGGTTGGATGACCATAAAGAGGCTTTTTGGATAATTGAGAGGTGGCCAGATGAGAGGAGAGAATGATAGGAAAAGCCTTGGGAATTAGGGTCATGATAGAACTTGGTGACTATGTGTGGAGAAGGAGAAGAGGAAGAGTTAACAATGACACCGAGACTTCTCACTTAGCCAATGTGCGGATGGACGAAGACATTATTGAAATTGGAAGGAGGCACTTGTTTGGAAAGAAACGGTGGGTTTATGAAATGAAAGCATGGTTATGTGGAGGAAATTCCAGTGAAGAGTAGGCAAAAGAAAATAACATTTATGGAACATGTTGTATGCCATGTATCAGCCCTGAGTAATAAATGGTACCTTACTGTCAGGGAGGCATGATTAGGAGCTCTTTGTGGATACAGGGGGTCGCCTAGAGCTAGAGTGAACTGGACTTTGGGAGGCCTGGATGTCAGGAGACTGGTAGGATGTCTTTTGACATCATGTTCCTGAACTTGTCTTTAATAACCATATTTAGGCATTAACCCTACTTCTTTCTCTAGAAATGTCATTCTGCACTTGTCAGGAACTGCCCTCATTCCTGCCCAAACGCTCCCTGTTCTGCCAGGTGATCACACCTGCTGGCATCAGGCCAGCTCCACGTGCTGATGGTTCTTGCCCAGGCAGAAAACATATCGGAAGCTTCCTGGTTAGGGAATACTTTTCTTCTTACATAAAAGTCCAGTCTCTCATTTCTCAGCATCCCTGTCTGTGCCATTGGGATAAAAAATTCCCACTTCACAGAGTAATATTCAGGATGAAATGAGACAATGTAGGCCAAGCCTTAGCATAGAGCAGAGCACATCGTAAGTTATTGAACACACATTTAGCTTCTCTTACTGTTGCTGGTATTCTTGTTGTTTTACCTGGAGCCTTGTGTTTATTCTCTTTTGCTTAGGATTCCTCCTCCACAGTGCTACCAGAATGACCTTCCTTAAAAATCAAGTCTAAGGGACTCTTTCCTTCTGATTGCTCCCCAGTATCTAAAGGTTAAGCTCCAGTGAACGCAGCCTGGAAGTCCTCCTGTCTCCCTAGTCTCACCACCCACCACATACCTCCCAACACCCTCTATTCCATCCCCACGGGATTATCTGGCTCTCCTATGGACACATCAAGGGCTGTCACCTCTCTGTGTCCTCTTCCACTCTCTTCCCGCTGTGTTCTCTACCTGGTAAACTCTTAGTCGTCCTTCAAGACTCAGAACAACCATGGCCCCTCAACCCTCAAGGTCACCTTCAGCTACTGTCAGGCAGAGTGATAGTGTCCACCTTCTAATATCCATAGTTTTTTACTTCTCATTATTGAAATAGTCCTAACCACATGACACTATAATTATCTGGTCAACTAGCAACTGCGCTCACTGGAGCTTAACCTTTAGACACTGAGGAGCAATCAGAAGGAAAGAGCCCCTTAGACTTGATTTTTAAGGAAGGTCATTCTGGTAGCACTGTGGAGGAGGAATCCAAAGCAAAAGAGAATAAACACAAAAGAGCCCTCAGGATTCTTTGAGATTTGTGCAGCTGTACCATCTGTGATATGGTTTGGCTGTGTCGCCACGCAAATCTCATCTTGAATTGTAACTCCCATAATCCCCATGTGTCATGGGATGGACACAATGAGAAATAGCTGAATCATGGGGGTGGGTTTTTCCCTTGCTGTTCTCATGATAGTGAATAAATCTCAGGGGATCTGATGGTTTTATAAAGGGCAGTTGCCCTGCACATGCTCTCTTGCCTGCCACCATGTAAGATGTGCCTTTGCTCCTCCTTTGCCTTCCACCATGATTTTGAGGCCTCCCCAGCTATGTGGAACTGTGAGTCCATTAAACCCCTTTTTCTTTATAAATTATCCGGTCTTAGGTATTTCTTTATTAGCAGTGTGAGAAGGAACTAATACAGGCTGTCATGTCTATTGTGAGCTCTTCCGTTCAGTCTTTTTTTCATTAAGTACTTCATAAAATATGGGTGTAATGGATGGCTCGAACATTCATTCAACCTGCCCTCATGGAGCCCACAATTTAAATTCTAATTACTTTTCCATCTCTCATATGATTCAATAACTAAAATAATTTTCCATTTTTACTTTTGGGAGTTTATATTATCAAAATGATAGTTTCTTCTTTCATTTTCCAATGGTAAATAAAGTTATCTTATAATATTGAATTTATTTTTCCAAGTGACAAATGCCACCCTAGAACTATAGTCTTTTTCTCTTCACTGAAATGTTCTTATTTAAATTTTAACTTTCGGAAATGTAAGTCAAACATATATTCATAAGTTAAAAAGCTAAGTAAGGTTACAAGTCTCTTAATGAATCAAAGCAAACCTTTTCTCCACTCTTTTCTGCTCGAGCCTCTTTCCCTAAATTTTAAAAAATTTTTAGCTGTTTCACCTTATTTTTCTAAGTATTATGTTTACACTGCTGTTCTTGACTGATCTCTTTTGGGTATTATCTGGACCTCCTATTAAGGAAGATGAGGATTTAGTGCTCTTGTCTAAGCCTATGTCTGCATTTGCTCTTACTCCTTTCTCTCAGCATAGTTATGGGAGAGTGCATGCTAACTAAGGAAATAATGTTTTACACTTATGCCAGCCATTAAGCTCAGCTCCAAACCCACCTTCTTATACTCTGCTCTGTGATGCTGTGCTGGGACTCTGCAAATTACGTTTTCTTTCTTATCAGCTGGCTTCGTGGAAGGAGATGGAAAATAGAATGAAGGGAAAAAGGACTTCTTTCTCTTTCTTACTGTTCCTACCAGAATCACACCAGCAGTTGGTTTAAGCCTCCAACTTCCTTTGGCACAGGTATCAGCACCAGCCAAGCGGCAATCTCTTCTCCTAGCTCCTTGGAGGTCTTCTTCAGAAGATCTCTTGCTTCTGTAAGTCCAAATTCTTGTTGACTTAGTTGTCCAGCACTATTTACTAAAAAGTCTATTTTTGCGCCAGCAATTTGAGAGCCCACGTTTATCATATACTCAATTTCCATAGGTACTTGGGTCTATTTCTTGGTTTTCAGTTTTATTCAGTTGGTCTATTTGGCAATTCATGTGTTAGTACTACATTGTTTTACTTATACTTCAATGTCTGATGGGGTTAGTTACCCTTGAAGCATTCCTTCTTTACTATTTCCCCAACTGTTTTTCCATGTGAACTTTTCTAGTCCTACGTGTATGGACAATTCTGTTAAGGTGAGTAGCAAAGAATTACAATCTCTGGAGTCATTTCTCTATATCACTACCACAAGTGGCACACAATAAAAGCTCTTTTTGATGAAAGCTACTCATCAATGGGTTTACATGGCTGGGGAATCCAGGTTGGCCTATCCCACTCTGCAGTGCCTATGGTAAACAACTCACAACTGCAGCAATAGCTTCAGCAAAATGTGACTTTGAACTACAAATTACAGCCATTAGACAAGGACAGGGCTTAGGATTTTAAATGGCTACTGGAATATGAAAGCAAACAGGGTAAACCCTTAGCTAAAACATCACATTCAGGTTCAGAAAGCAAGTTACTTAGCAGGACAACTTATTATTCCCCCCAAATAAGTCACACAGTGGATGAAAACCTAATAATGCTAGTAAAATTAAAATGAATAAAATGATAGAACAAACTGTAGGAGGAGAAATGGAAAAGTTTGCACTTTGAAGTTGATTAGTCAACATATTGATGACATGGCAGGTGATGATGATGAGGTTTGTGTAATTAGCTGAAAAATAATCGCTTCTCTATTTCGTCTGATGGATCAACGAATTTCATCAATAAATGCCATGATGTGGCATTTGGTATTTGTACGATTTGTAAATGATGGTATTATTAAAGAAACCTTTTCTGCTGCCAAAAAAATTTGCCCAAAACAAGTAAAAGCCATCTATAGTGAGTGTCTTATCTTTTTATCTAGAGACACAGAGTCTGTTTTTGAGGAACTGTGTATTGCTGGTGGCTCTTTGGTGGTTGGCTCCATGAAAAGTTTAACCTCTCTTTTAAGGAAAAAAAAAAAGATTAAAAAAAAAAAAAAAAACCCTGCCACTATCACAACATACTCCTTTTTTCAGAGAGATGCTAATGGCAAAAACTCTTGGAGATTATATGTATCCAGATAATGGTACAAAAATGGTTAGTTTAAAAAGCAAAGACCAATATACTCAAGAATGTTTAAAACATTATGGAAGCCTGAACAAAGATCACGTACAGTCTCCTGCTACATAAAGAAATTTAGTGGCTTAGAAGAGGGAGGGTTATCAACAGGTAGTAAAGCTGACAGGTGAACTGAAGGGGGTACTCTCAAGAAAATAGCAAGAATTGCTGAGACTTTTGAAGGTGAAGAATGACTGCAGAGATTAGCCTACCTAGAAGACATTTTTCATCATGTGCACCAGGGAAACAAGTCCATGCAAAGGATTAGAAAGAATGTTTTGACTTCAAGTGACAAGTTTCTTGGAAAAAATGATGTTGCAAAAGGAAATCTTGACATATTTTTATTGCTGCTTGGGCTTGGGAGAGAGGAAGGATATCTACAAGCCTCAAGTCTTATTATAAACCACCTAGAAGATCTGCAATACCAAAGTGAAGAATATTTTCCCTCCCTTTTGACACACATGTATGATAGAGTGAGGGATCCCCTTTCTCCATCTTCTGCTCTTCCTGAGAACTGGACTGTGAGAGAAGAGGAAGAATTTGGTGAGGCACAGTCAGATTGTACACTGGAGATAAGGTTTACTCATCTGCTCCTCCTCAAGTTCTGGGTTCTGTGAAGAAGAGTATCTTGCCTTCCAAAGATACTCTTGCAAGAAAAGCAAGGACATTTTTGCCACAGTTTTCAGCTTCCTACATGCGTGACTAAGCTTTTCCTTGTTTAACATGCACCAGGAACAAGGACAGAACTTCTCTCACTTAAGATGGAAATAAAATCTGTATGTGCTTATTTCAAGTTTGACCAAGAATTGAATAACTGTGCTGGAAAAAAAAAAGCACAAATCTCACATTAAAAAGGTAAATGTTAGTTTTTATGTCAGAATAACATTGTTAATACACACCCAAGCCTATATGAAATCAGGAAACTAACACATGCCTGTAATTATTTTGAAACAGCCAGGCCTAAAGTTAAGCCTGATTATGTTAATAAGAAAAAAAATTTTTTTTAAGAATTATATAAATTGTCCTAGGCCATAGTTTTATTCACATGGCTTTAGTTTGTGAATTCAATAGCTTTACTATTCAACAAAGTGTCAATACATTTTCAGGTTGTAAATAACATGTCACAATATAATTTGCAACCTTTATTTATATTAAATATATCAAGCTACCTTTAGAGAAGTTAAATTCCATTTTGTCTTAAGCCAATTATTTAACAGAAATGTATTGCATTTTCTTGAGGAATTTCAAAGATGTATAGAAAGGAAACAATGAGTAATTTCAAAACATGTAAGCTAAGTGTAATTGCTTATTTTGCTCTGTAAAGTTTGGCTTAAAACAGGTTTTAAATAAGGGGTAAAAACCTACTCTTGCACAGGCTATGTATTACATAACATACATCTCTTGCATAGTAGATATTTAAGACTTTAGTCCTAGTTAAATAAGTTTTTTTAAAAAATTAAATAGAAAGGTTAAAATAAAAGGCATGTGGGTGATGAAAGTTTATTCTACCTGCATACTTGGCCTGCATTAGGGTTGATATTCTTTATAGTGAGTGGGAAACCACAGAAAAAGATTAGGCTAATTGGTAAGCAAAATAGAGTGACAGATGATATTCTCTGCTCAAAAGAGCATTGACAAATTATTACTGGACTATGGTATCTACAAGTTACTGGTTATACTAATATACCAGGAGCTGTAGATACAATATTTAGGTCACTTGAGACCTTAAGATTATTTCAAGGGTTGGAAAGGTTAGTCTAGAGATTCTCTGGGTTCAGTTTCACTGGAGACCCACTTATCTTCTCCTGGATCCAGTGTTTCCAAGTGATGTGGGGGACTATGGTGTCGAGGCTCCAATTATGTAGATGCTCCACCAGCCCCCTGTTTTCAGACTAGGCTCACCTCCCACCTCCTGCGGTATCCGCTGCTCCACTTCCTGAGATATTCCAAGGCTGTCAGTCATGAATTAGCTTACTTCCCATTGGCTGCTGCCTCTGCCATGGCTTGGCCTTCCATAATTCAGTCTGGGTGGGCAGCCCTGGGAGAGAACCACTAAATTGGGTGATGCACTATGATTCAGTTATTTCTCATGCATTCTCAGACAGTGCTGGTCTTCAGCTCGCCCCACTCTTCCCATTCCCTCTTCTCAGACTTTGCGCTTTCTCAGCTTCCTGAGTCCATACCAGCCCCTCATCTCCCCTAGTCCCCAACCAACCCAGTCAGTGCCCTGTTATTTATTTATGGAGTGGCTCATCTTATTTGAGGATGATCCAGGTTCCTTCCATCTCTGAATCCTTATTTGCCAGTTGTCCTGTTACAAGCCCTGGGTAAGTTATATGAATAGACAGTGACTCACAGCACCACACGATAATATAACCACCAGAGCCACTTAAGAGGGATGATATGAATGCACTGATTCCAGGTGGTCTGGGTCATATAATCAGGACAGCTACCTGTAGGTGGTGGTGATGCTGATAGGGGATCTAGTCTATTATTTTCTGGTCCCTTTGTAGAGTCTATTTATTTAAGCTTCTCATGTCTCTGTGAAGTGGGTATTTTCTATTTTGCATATGAGAAAAAGGATCTCTGAAGTGTTAGCTGACTGGCATCAGGCCACAGCTGACTTGCATCAGCCAAGGCTGGAAGGGAAGTCTCTCTGATGCCCAAGCCCATGTTTTCCCACTATCTGTTGCCTCAACTTTGACATTTTCTGAGCAGCTTCAAGCAGGAAGAAGGAGATTTCTTTGCCCACCTGACCATTGTATTTTTACTTAGAGTTTTTGAACATTGTTGGCAATCTCTATTTCCAAATGTACTTAGTCGAATCCTCCCTTTATAGATGCTCATTGCTCACAGAGGAATTGGCTGCAGTTTTGTTCACCTCTGCCAACCTCTTCCCTGTTGCCCCAGTAAGAAAGAACTGCCAGTGTTTGTACCATGCATGGACCTAATTAGTAGCTTTAATCTACCAGTACATAGAGTGCCTTCCCTTTCCTGTTCCCGAGATTTCCAAATATGCCTGCAGCGTGGTTACCTGTGATGCCTGGTGGTGCTACCACTAAGGTGGGTTCCAACTTATGCTCCTCATCAGCTCATGTGCCCATGTCTCATGGCACTTGGTTCTAGCTGGGATGTTTTTGTTCCTTGAGGAGTCCAGGTGTCCTGTTTTTTACTCTCTGGGCCATGTGATTCCAGTGTGTTTATCTCAAATAATGTGTTCTGTTGAAAAAGGGAAAGAGCTAACATTAACTGGTTGGAATTCTGAAGCCTAACATTGTACTAGCTGTTTTACATGCATTATCTCATTTAATCTTTACAGCAATCCAAGAGAGAGACAGTATTAAAGTCATTTACTGATTCATCAATAAACAGCATTGAAAATAGAGTATGTCCCAGAGTATGTTCCATTTGTGTTAGGTTGTCAAGTGCTGTGGGTACAGGCTAAATAAGGGACAGTTTATGCCCTCATGGAACATGTAGTTCAAGGAAATTACAAATATTAAAACAAATAACTGTAGGTACTGTGGACGTTTTGATGCAAACAACATGATCAGTGTTATCACTGCAGTGACTACAGGCTCTATTACAATCCCCACAACTCCTCAGGCGTGGTTTCCCAGTTATTCCTCATGACATCCTTTTGAGGTCTACAGTATCAAAATCCTATTTTCTGTTGAGGCAACTGAGGCTTAGAGAGTTAAGTAACTTGTCCAAGATCCCATTAACAGAAATTATTTGGGGATTAAAGAAGAAATTATGTGTAAGTATGGCAAGCAATGTAGCATAATGGTTATGAACAGGAAGACCCAGACTGCATGGGTTCAAATGTAAGCTGTGCTAGTTACTAGCTGCTTCATCTAGGAACAATTGTTTAACTCTTTGTGTCTCAATGGTCCCAGTCTGTGAAATGGGAATAATAGTAGTGCCTCCTCATAGTTATTATTCCCATGTTACAGGTGAGAACACTGAAGAAGAAATATTAAGTCACAGGTTCATGGTCAGTGGCCAACCTGAGGCTCAACCCAAGTCTACGTACCTGCAAAGTTAATGCTCTTACTATCTTCCTCTAGAAGAAGTTTGATTATTTTCCAGGCCATCAGAACACCAAGTTGATTCCTGGACTCCCTTACAATGGTGTCAAACAGAGTAAAATGCCAAAGTACCTCTTGAAAGATGTCACCGGGCCTCCACCATTTGATATCTGGCCCTGTACACATTTACAAAGCAACATTTATGGGAATCTTCACTCAAGAGAAATGTGCTTAAATGTAAGTGCTGTTGTGTAAATATGAATTGGCAAGTGGATGAGGAAGGAAAAAACTGAAGCTGAATAGGACTTCAAGACAGAGAAGACCTCTGGGACTGACTGCATGCATGACTGCATGTGTCTGGTTGAGGTGGGGTCATCTCATTTGTGGAGAGAGCTTCTCTTTGAGATAAAAGGGATCTCTTCCTGCCAGAGATGAAAGAATGAAATGGTTTTATGCAAATGGTCCCCACTGAGAAGTGCCAGATCTCCATTAAAGGTGTCTGTCTTGTGTAACTGGTATTCAGAGCTTGCCTTGCCAAGACCATTTGTTCTCTGAGGATGTCTATAGACAATAAGGCTGGTGTTTCTTCTGGGACACGTACACACACACACACACACACACACACACACACACATTTTGGCTGTGCTAGAGCTTTCAGCTGCCAACATATTCCCTGCTTGGGCTCCAGCAACAGCTGATAACCCCTATTAACATCTTGCTGCAGATGCTGGCAGCCTCACAGTTCAGTCCCTACCTCAGGGCAGATTGCTGCAGAGCAGTTCCTCCCCCTTTCTTCCCCCACCACAACCCTATTAGGACCAAACATGTTTTTCCTTTTACCTCAGACATGCTCCTTCTTGTCTGGCCTCTTGTTTTTCTCCTGTACAGATTTATGAGGAGAATTCATGGAAACCCCCTGAGCCTCAGCTAGTCCTAGGGACAAGGCTAGCTTCTAGGAGGCATCTCATGGTCTGCATTCCAGTCCAACCCCTGATCCTTTGGATCATGGAAGCTCATACGCACATGTATGAGTGTAAACTCATTGCACATATCTTTTCTAACTAGTCACGAAGTTTGGGTGTGTCTTCCTCTTGGAAATCTCTTCAAACTATCCATTTCACTTCCATCGGCACTACCTGCATATAGACCACCACAGTATTCTTGAACTTCTTCAGTAAAACTCCTAAACTTTCTGTCTGGTCTCCCTGCCTTCCCTCTTTCCCCACTGGAATCCACTCCCCCAAGTGAGCTTTCTAAAATGCAAATCTGATTTCGTGAGTCTCTTGCTTCAAGCCTTTAAATGCTTTCCTGGTATCTCCAAGACCGAGGATAAGTTCTGGCTCATGGTGGATGCTCAATGGAAGTTTTTGGAGTTAAGTAGAGTTGAATCTTCATTTTAAGCCAATGGAATATTCATTCTGAGAACTCGTTAAGAATGGCTTTGTCTGGAGGACTTCATTCCTCTTCTAGTTTGCACCTTCATACTCATCTGAAGTCCTTTATCTTATGTTAGGTGATTCTTTTACATATAATTTTGTGTTCAGTGATGCTGGGGGTCTTCTGGAAAATTTTATCTTATACTCCAATAAGAAATGGAATGTTAGAACTAGGAAGGACCTTTGAAGCTATGCTTTTGGATTCAATAGGCTCAATAATGTGTTTGGGTTCCTGACCATTTGATGGAAGGGTACAGATTTAAAAGGTATAAATGTCTACCCCAACTTCCACCAACATGAAGCCAAATCTCAACAAAGTGCACAGTCTCCCACCCACAAATGAGCATTCATGAAAACGTAAAGAACAATTTTGATTTTAAGTTCTTGAGATAGCTTCCTCACAAGGCATCTTGGAGATCAACCAGGATGACATTTAAGAGATAGGGAAACTGAGGCATGGAGAAAGGAAGTGAGTGTTCTTAGGTCACAAAGACAGTGAATGGCAGAACCAGGATTAGTATCCTCATCTCCTGGTTCACAAAGTGTGAGCACACAGTCTCCTAAATTGCCCCTGTGGAGGAGAATCTGTACCTAGGATAATCAAATGCCACAGACCACATCCATGAAACCAGCAAAGCAGGTGATTTCAGTCAAGAATTTTCCCACTTCCCTATAGGATAGCATCACTTATAATCAGTATCTAAAGTTAACAATGTAGAAGAGTCAAGGAAAATTAGGCACTAGCATGAATGAAGCACCATTCTGGGTTATAATACATACATTATCTCAAGTATTATTATCACATTTTTTACAGACGAGGGACTGAAACACTAAAAAAAAAAAAAAGTCATTTGCTTAGGTCTACTGTTCGCATTGGATTTGAACCCAGATCTCATTGATTCAAAAGTGGCAAGTTCTTTTCTTTTCATCAATATATTTTTTCCAAATACCATAAAGACCACAAAAACTATAACAAATTAGAGGAATTTAAGAGCAATAAAGACAATGCTTAAATATCCATCAACATACTTACAAATTGCTCTGTTAAAGCACCTCATTAACAGTGCTCTTGATATGCAGGGATAAAGATAATTTATCCAGTTTTCTACTTGATATAAATCACACTGTTAGGCTCCAGTGCAGAAAGAGAGTGCAGTAAGCCTTAGCTCAAAAAGTGATTCTTTCAAAAGAAGGAAGTACAGGTAGACAGAATACAATGTAAGTCCCAATTCATGAAGGAAGCATTGATAGCAGGGGACTTGTTGGGGAGTGTATTACTCTCTTTCCTTTGTGGACCTCAGATCAGAAAGGTTATCTTCATTGGCTCATGTAACGCTTGTCATTCCACTACTGTTTCATTCATTTTTGTCTACATTCTTTGCTTTCATCTATTGTGTATCTTTTGTTTGTATGTATTATTATATAATTTTTTATTTGCATGCATTTTTTTGCTTGATTTTTAAATTTGATTTTATTTTAGATTAGTTCTAGGTTTACAAAATTTTATGATAGTTATAGATTTACAGAAAAATTGCAAAGGTAGTATAGAGAGTTCCCATATATTCCACATTAATCCTTGTTTCTCTATTATTAACCTTTTACATTATCTTAGAACATGTGTTACAATTAATGAGCCAATATTGATACGTTATTACTAACTAAAACCTATTATTAGGATTTCCTTTATTTTTACCTAATATTCTTTTTCTGTTCCAGGATCTCATTCAGGATACCATAACTAAGTAGAAACTTACTTTCCTCAGGCTCCACTTGTCTGTGACAAGTTTCTCAGACTTTCTTTGCTTTTGATGACCTTGACAGCTTTGAAGAGTATTGGTCAGATACTTTATAGAAGGTGCCTCAATTGTAACTGGTCTGATGTTTTTGTCATGATTAAAGTAATGTGTTTTGGGGAGGTAAAGTACCCCTCTCATCACATCATATCAAGGATACCTACTGTTGACATGACTGATTGCTATTAATGTTAATTTTAACCACCTTGCTGAGACAGTGTTTCTCAGCCTTCTCCACTTTTCCCCCTTTCCTTGCTGTATTCTTGGGAAGGAAGTCACTATGCACAACCTCCACTTTTGAAGTGGTGATACTCTGAGGGCAGAGCATCTATATAAATTATTTGGAATTCTAGATGAACTTCTACTCTTCATTTATTTTTTCAATAGCTTATGAACTCACAAACATTTATTTTTGAACTCTTTTATTTGGCTTCTGTGTCCTTTTGACAAATCCTTGTCACTGTGGATTTTGTTGTTTTGAGCACCTCCTTACCTTCTGGCACTAAAAGACACTCTAGGCTCATCTTGTATACTTCATCCTTCAGTCCTAGAATAAGCCTTTTCGCCAAAAGTTACTAGTTGCTTTTCTGGGGGAAATAATATTAGAACTCAAGATCTGGGTCCTAGATATGCTCATTGCTATGTGGATGTTATTGCTTCTGTGCCTCTTAGCTGACAGAGTAAGAAAAAATATATGCATATACCAACCTGTGTATTTACGCAACCTATAAATATTTCTACATGTAACACAATCTGTGTCTATATTAAGCTAAACATGAGTTAATACTGATGTCTTCAACTGTAGTCCATTGCCACATTCTAGGCTACTCCCCTTGCTTATCTGTGTTCTCTGACTCCAATAGTGAGAAACCTGGCTCCCGCCATCTGCCATCCATTTGCTTAACTGTTAAGTTCTAGTGTAATATATAATGGTTTCAAAATTAGTAATCTGTAACCCCATGGAAAACTATTTTATTAACTAGAATACAGTGTCCATGTAGAGTTCATTTTGCCTTTAGCCTTATAGACTCCACTCATTTTCAAACTCACTTTGGCCAGATCTAATTCTTCTCATTCCCCTTCAATGAGGTTGTTTCATACATTTGTAATACATTTAGATTCCTTTGTCACATTTTGCATTCCATTCCAACTTCCTCAATAATTAAAACAAAATTATACATTAAGGTTTACTCTATGTGCTATAAAGTTCTATGGATTTTGATAAATGCATAGTGCCATGTTTCTACCATTAGAGCATCATATAGGGTAGATTCACCACCCTAAAGAACTCTGTGCTTCACTTAGTCAACCTTTCTCCACTCCTGAGCCTCTGGCAACCACTTACTGATTTACTGTTTCTATAGTTTTGCATTTTACAGAATGTGAGATAAGAGAATCATATGGTCTATAGCCGTTTCAGACTAACTACTTTCATGTAGAAATATGTAGTTCAGATTTATTAATGTCTTTGTGTGACTTGATAACTCATTCCTTTTTATTGTTCAACATTATTTCATTATATAGATGCACCATAGTTTATCCATTCACCTATTGGAGTACACCTTAGTTGATTCCAGTTTTTGGTGGTTATAATTAATGTCCCTATATGTATTCATATACATATCTTTGTGTGGATGTATGTTTTCATATCTGTTGGGTAAATACCTAAAAGTATGCCTGGTGGATCTTATGGTAAGATTATGTTTAGCATTGTACAGTCACTCCAATAAACGGTGTTGAGAAAACTGGATATCTATATGCAGAAGAATGAACTTAGACCCTTGTCTCATACCATATAAAAAATCTACTCAAAATAAGATTAAATACTTAAATGCACGACCTGAAACTGTAAAACTGCTATAATAAAACATAGATTAAAAACTTCTTGATGTTGGTTTTGGCCAAGATATTTTAGCTATGACTCCAAAAGCATAGACAACAAAAGCAAAACTAGACAAATAGGATGATACCTAACTAAAAAGCTTATGCACCACAATCAATCAACAGAGTGAAGAGACAACCTACAGAATGGGAGGAAATATTTGCAAATCATACATGTGATAAGAGGTTCAAATCCAAAATATATAAGAACTCAAACAACTTAGTAGCAAGAAAACAACTGATTTAAAAAATGGGCAAAGATCTGAAAAGACACTTCTCAAAAGAGGACATACAAATGGATAACAGGTATATAAAAATGTTCGTTATAATTAATCATCAGGGAAATATAAATTAGAACTTACACTTGTTAGGATGACTATTATCAAAAAGACAAGAATCAACAAGTGTTGCTGAGGAATATGGAGAAAAGGGAACTCTTATACACTCTTGGTGGGAATGTAAATTAGTGTAGCCATTATGGAAAACACTGTGGAAGTTCCTCAAAAAATTAAAAATAGAACCACCATTTAATCCATCAATTCCACTTCTGGGTGTATATTCAAAGAAATGAAATCAGTGTGTTGAAGAGATATCCGCACTCCCACGTCCATTGCAGCATTCCTTATAATAGCCAAGGTAGTGAATCAACCTAAGTGTCTATCAACAGACGAATGGATAAAGCAAATGTGGTATCTATGCACAATAGAATATTATCGAGCCTAAAAAACAAGGAAATTGTGTCATGGATGAACCTAGAGCATGTTAAGTAAAATAAGCCAGGCACAGAAATAGAAATACTGCATTGTCTTATGTGTGGAACCAAAAAAAGTCAAATTTAGAGAGTAGAATGGTGGTTACCAAGGTCGGAGGTGAAGGGATTAGGGAGATGTTGGTCAAAGGAAACAAAATTTCAGTTAGACAGGAGGAATAAATTCAGGAGACCTATTCTGCAATCCAGTGATTATAGTTAATGACAATGTATTGTATATTTGGAAATATGAAAAGAGTAGGTTTAAAATGTTCTCACCACAAAAATAATAAGTACGTGAGATAATGGATATGTTAATTAGCTTGATTTAGTCATTCCACAGTATATACATGTATGAAAACATTATGCTATACACTGTGAATATATACAACTTTATTTTTCAATTAAAAAATTCAATCTAAAATTTAAACAAATTTATTTTTCAATTTAAAAAAAACCCTCCAAACTGTCTTTCAAAGTACTACTTTGAATTCCCACCAATAGAATGTGAATTCCTGTTGCTCTCTGTTGTCACCAGTAGTTAGTATTGTCAATTTTTTGTTTTTTGGATTTAAGTCATTTTAATGGGTGTGTAGTGGTATCTCATTGTTCTTTTGTGCACACATTTTTTTATTTTTGTAAAAGACTTGTTGTATGTCTCACTTTGTTTCTTTTCCTCATTAGACACTGTGTTTTTAGGATAAATTACATTGCTGTATGTATACTGAGTCCATTGCTTCTTACTGCTGCATATTATTTCAGCTCCTAAGGGTAGGTAGTGGTGGGAGAATTTAGTCTTCAACAACAGCATCATTCCTCTAAATTACGTGAAAAAAAAAATCCCTGTAATCTAAGCAAAATCAAGGTAATATTTACACAAATGTGGTTTCAAAACAAGTTTCGCAAACTCCTATTCCAATTAGATGATGATAGTGGTGATATATCTGGGTGTGTGTGAATGAATGTCTTGATCAGATGTGAGATATATTTGCCTTATTTACTACCACTTCCTTCTCCCATGACATGGGCCAGTCAGTAACAGCATTTACAAAAGTACATTGGGATGATTCTGAATTCAGAGTTCCAAGTGGCCACTACCAATTACTGAAGCTGTCTTGGAGAAAGAAACCTGTCTTTGGACTAGATAAAGTTATTTTCAGCTCCAAACATTCTATGTTCTATGGGTAGCCCAATCTGGCTGGAAAGTTGGGTTCATGTGGGGGGTTGGTAGTAGACAAGACAGGAAAAGGTAAGAGGGAGGAATATTATATATTAAACAGCTGCCAGTTATAGAGTGTCTACATATTGCATGGTGCCAGGCAACCTACATACATTCTCATAGGATGCACGCAAAGTCCTATAGGACCGTGGCTTAGTCTCATTTTCAGATGAGATAGCAAAGGCCCATGGAGATCAAGTCACTTTCCCAAGAAGACTCAGCAGGAAATGGCATCCTGAGATTAGAACTGAGGTCTGTCTGACTCCAAAGTTGATAATATTCTCACTATATCATGGGTCCTCTCACATGGGTCTTCAGTAACAACCAAAATGCCAGGAGGCATTTCAGGAAATGCCAGGAGAGATGTAAAGAGGAGTGTTAAGTGACAAATGAGTGAGGTTGGGCGCCTAATTAAGAGTCTATTGCAGAAGTCTGAGCATGAGATGAAAAGTCTACATTTGGGTAACAGTGGGACTGGAGAGTGAACAACTGGCATTGCCAAGTGTGAGTCAGGGTGTCCTACAATCAAGGTTTGGAAGCGTATTGAAAGAGATGTCTTCAAGGAAACACAGTAGAGATTGTTTCTGAAGAGTTTGGACAACATAAGCCTGAGGCAGCAAACATATGCTATTGAAAAATAGATGTCTTTCTTTCGGAACTAATGTTAATGTTGGATTTATTTCCCTTATAATTTGCCTATTGACTGAAGAGAAATTACCTACGATGATGGCTGGAGCCTTTCTGTTGATGCAGCGGTAGAAGCATGTAGATAGTTGGATGGAAGGAACAAAGCTTATTGTGTGCTGTTGAATTTATTGTGCCCAGCTTTGAATCACTGAAGCACATAACTCTGACAATAATGTAATGCGCTTGAAGCATTTGTTTATTGCTCTTTATCTTCTGGAATGCTAAACAAATCATAGGGACTTATTTGCAGTGTTGAATGTAACTTGAAGTAAGTTTTTTTTACCTCGTGGTCTTGGCCCAGGCTGTTTAAATTGGACCAGTTTCATTATTGACTTTCTTCCCTTCTTTATACATTGTTCCATTAATTTCCCCAAAGTCATTTTTCTTGATGTCCTGCCTTTGTAAGCTGTGTTGGAGTGGAGGAAGGGTGAATGAGCTGCTGACATATTAAGTACTGACTGCTCCTGGGCTGTTTGAGTTTGTGTTTTGGCTGGTCCATTAGCAAATTTGTTCTTTCATTACTAGATCAATATTTTCCTCATTTTCCCTCCAGGTTGTAGGCATCAGAATTAGTCTCTGGGCCATTGGACATGTCCATTGATTATATGAAGTTGTACTAAGGAATCATTCATACATTCATATGTGCATTCACTCCAGAAATCTTTTGGACAACAAACTATGTAGCATTGCTATGCTATCAAATACCAATCCCATGAGGATTTTTTTAAAGGATTTTCCAAATGAGTTTGGGGCACCTGTCTTAGAGGGTCACAACACACCTGAGCCTATTGTAGGATTTGAGTAATCTCACAGTAAAGACATACCTTTATATTTCTTTAAAGCATTCCCCAAAGTTTGACCATGTGTATTAGTCAGCTTTTTGCTACAGTAACAAATAACCCTCCAAACTCTTAGTTTAGAACAACATATGTATTTTTTCTTACTCATAGGTCTGTTTATCAGGGGTGGATTGTGCAAGGTTCTACTTGGCTCAGCTGTAGTCTGCTGTATTCTGGGGGTCTTCTCATTGTGAGTCCAGGTTGAAGGAAAAGCCCCTAACTGGAATATGCTGTGCTCATGTCAGATGCTAGGAATATGAGAGAGCTTGAGCTAAACCTCACATACCCATTTAAAGCTTTTGCTCAGATGTTGCAAATGACACATTTGTCCAGATCCATTGGCCAAAGCATGTCACCTGGCCAAGCCCAGAGTTAACGAGGTGAGGATAAATACTCCTCCCAAATGATGCATGGCCGAGTCACATGAATATGAGTAAGAAGGTTTTATACTCTTACTGGAGGGAATACATATTTGGGAACAGAACTTTTTTTTCCAATAGCTTTAGGTCTGATTTCCTAGAAGCAGAGACTAAAATAGGGATTCCAATCAGGTGACTTACTGAGGGACAGCTCACAAGAGAAACCTATAAAGGAGAAAGGGGAAAACGATAGGACAGGATAAAAGATAAAAGCAAATATGTGGTTTCACCTGAAATCTAGCCTCAGTCTTGTCCCATGGGGAGCTGGAGTATGAATGGCATCACAATGTTGTCCTTTCTTGAGGCAAGGGATTGGGCTTCCGCATGCCCACACCAACCAGTTTTTGGCTTTAAGCCACCTCGCAGGGGGTGAGAGGTGAGGTGGCTTCTTTTATTTATGGAAAATTCTCTGGCGAAGGACACAGCTGAGAGTTCTTAGTAGCCAACAGTTACTGCAGCTGGAAATGGGTGTGCTAGCCTGATAAAAGGGGTCTGGGCAGGGTACCAACGGTGTATACCATAATACATCCCTGCACTGTTCAAATCTTCATGATTTCCACATGACTTTATCCAAGCACAGCTTCTCCAGTATTCTGTTTGGTCACAATTTGGGGAATATTCACAAGAGGGATAATGGAGGCAAAAGAAAGTGATAATTAATACTCATAAACTCCTTCCTCTACCACTCAATATAAACTTCCCTCCTCTTCCATTGTCACTTTGTTAGTTTAGATGGGTTGCTTATTGGGATGACCACGCTCCTCATCTCTGAGCCGTCTCAGTGTACAATTAACTTGCTATTATCAGGACAAGATTTCTTTACTATTAACAGTTAAAACTGATCATGGGAGTATCAAAGGACTTGCCCAGTGGATCATATGAGCACAAAACATATTTCTCTCTACTTCCATTCTGTGGCAGCCACCCTTGTCTTCTCATTATGATCAGAATCACTTACTTCTGCTAGTATGGTAACTACTTTCTAGGCCTGCTGGTCTACTGACATGAGGATCCTGAAGTTCCCAGGCGGTAGCCATAGATCTAAGTTTAATGAAAGTTTTACCGTGTCCCCCAGGGGAACTAGAACCTCCAGGTCTGAAGAGCCTAGAGTAGAAGGAATGGGAAGGACAAATTCCCAGGTTGGTTACTGCAAGTGATAGCAAAGGGAGCCACTCTTATTCTGCCTCATATTTCTAGGACCTATGTATTTAACTACCAAGGACACTGTACAATATAATGGCTGTTGGTCTAAGTTGCATACCAGCTGAAGAGTAGAGCTTCATATTTTCTTTTTTTCTTTTGAGATGGAGTTTCGCTCTTGTTGCCCAGGTTGGAGTGCAGTGGTGCTATTTCGGCTCACTGCAACGTCTCCCTCCTGGATTCAAGCGATTCTCCTGCCTCAGCCTCCCAAGTAGCTGGGACTACAGGCACATGCCACCACGCCTGACTAATTTTGTATTTTTAGTAGAGACAGGATTTCTCCATATTGGTCAGGCTGGTCTCGAATTCGTGACCTCTGGTGATCTGCCCGCCTCGGCCTCCCAAAATGCTGGGATTACAGACATGAGCCACCGCTCCTGGCCATCATATTTTCAACTTTGTCTTTAAGAGTTTGTTTCACAGCTTTACAAGGTCAGTAATTTTTGCAATGTGTGGTACGTGGTAGAATTAGTGGATCCCATGGCTATATGCCCAGTATCACACCTCTTTTGCTGTGAAAAAGACCTTTGGTCTGAAGCAATGTTAAAATGGGATCCCAAGTCAGTTATATTAGATAATCTTTGAGTCCTTGCATAGTAATGTTGTCTAACATCACTGTTGTTTGTTTTTTGAGCTGGCTTTGCTGGCTTTGTTTGGCAGGCAAGGCAAACTCATACCTAGAATATGTGTCAATCTCAGTCAGGATGAATGGTTGCCCTTTTGGTAGATGGATTATGATGTAATCATTTTACCACTAAGTAGTTGCTTGATTTCCTCCAAGGATGGTGATATGTCTAAGTCTTAGTGTTGATATCTGTGCAAAGGTTCTCTATCACATGCATGAGTGTGATGAGACAGAACACACACAATAGTCGGGCAAAAGCAGATTTATGACTCCAAGACAGGCAGCAAGGATAAACAGAAGTCTAGGAGCCACCATGAGCTGGTCCAGCAAGGAACAGAAGAGCTTCCCAGGGTAGATGGAGTCTGAGCTGCATATTCCCCATGTAGCACCACAACTGAGGGATCCTGAAAGCATTCTGCTATGAGTTTTATACCCTGGGTGCCCCTGGGACCACTGAGCACAAGTGTTGCAGAACATCCTATTCAAGGAGGAATGAGGATATAGCCTTGGCTGTTCCAGACAGTTCCTCCATATTCCAGGACATTGCATTCACGGTACATTCTACAGGTTATTTTGAGAATTACAGGTGGGAGAGGGGAGAGCTGATTGGCCATGCCATCAGTGACTCATCCTCCTATACTCTTTTGCTGGCAGCTTGGACATTCAGCATGGTGATAGCTATATCAACCTTTGTGAGAACCCTATGAACCTTCGTTCAGCCTATGCTGTTGAACCCTTGCATAGCCTTCATCTCTGTCACTAAGATTACTCTTAACATGTGCCTATCTCTGCAGTGTCTGAGGAAAGAGGCTGGCTCACATCTACTAGCTGAGTCATTCTGTCCACTTATTTGTTAGAGCCTCTTTAATGGTGGAAGTTCTCTGATACACACTGTGATACAAAGACCCTCACAGTTTATGCCCACTCCCATAGGCACATCCTAATATACCTTCTGTAGACTTCCTTGTCCCCAGCCTTACAATCTTTCTGTTTCCAGGCACCTGACCCCATAGCTAGGACATTTGCTGCTAGGCATGAGTGAGTGTATATCCTAATTTGGGACTACTTCTCTCTATACACAAAATGAATGATAAAATAAATGAATTCACCTCACACCATTGCCTTTCAGCGTCATCCCTAATTGGGGCTGTAGTGCAGGAATAGAAATTTGTTATTGCATCAATATACTGAGATGATCTTCATAAACCCAGCTTGGGTTTTCTTTTAACCTCTTGTATTAGATGGTTTATAGAGAACTTCCATGAGGCCAGAAGTGTGAGCTAAGGGGGAAGCACCAGGGTCATAATGGCTGGAACACCTGTTTTGCAGTTTACTTCTGCCCTCTGGACTTGCTTTAGTCCAGCATTAAATGTACCACTTCCATCTTAATGATGGATAGTGCCTGGGTCTACTTGACCTTATGAATTGGTAGATTTGACAGCACCACGCTCATAACAAGTAATTTTGACCACATGGTCACTTGATATCTGAGGGTCCAAGGCTCAGTCTTTATCGGGGCCCAGTATTGTGCCAGGAACTACTTTTGAGTGGTGCAGAGTACTCTGCTGCATAGCCTTGCTCCATAACTCGGCAATTTGTGCTGTAGTTTTTCTATTGGGCCTTGCTGGAGACGCTTTATGACCTCTTTATGTACCAAGATACTTTTAGTGTCAGGGAGTTTATTGATCGTATGGCCAAATCATCAGGCCTGTTTGTATTAAAGCCTGAATCTGCTGCAGAGACTTTTCTTGAAGCACATCATCCAATAAAATGTCAGAGTAATATTCACAAGAATGGACTATGCTACCTTTAAAACCCAAAGAAACGAATCAAGTGTTGTGATTTTTCCTTAGTGGTAGATAGTGCAAGGTACAATAAATTGTCTTTTACTTTGAGAGGATGTCACAGTATGCTTCAAAACACTGGATTCCTGAAAATATTACTAGTGTTTCATAGGCTTTATTTCTTATTTTCTGGACTGCATGCATCTTACTAAGGCACTCAGAGCACTTGCCATTTCTTGTCCATTACATACAATTAACATGATGTTATCAATACATTGAACCAAAATGATATTCTGCAGAAGTCCAGATGGTTCACAGTATATTGTGACAGAGTTTAAAAGATTAATAATCTCTGGAGGAAGGCCATGGAAGTACATTATTAAAGTCATGGAAGTATTCCATGTAAATAAGAACCACTTCAGAATCTCCTTGATGAGTGTGGAAAAGCATGCATTTGCTAGCTCAGTAGTCATAAACTATGCCAGAAATTATATTAATTTGATGTAGCAAGGATACCACATCTGGCACGGCAGCTGTGACTGGGACTATTACTTGGTTAAGTTCATGGTAGTCTAATGTTATGTATCATAATTCATTCAGTTTTTCCAAGAGCCAGTCTGATGAATTAAATGGAGACATGCCATTGCCTCCTGTATGCAACAGAGTTTTTGATGGGTTCAGCTGAAGTCTAGTCTCAACTGAATGCCATGGAGAGTCCTAGGGAGTAAATGATGCTACAGTTTTCCCATCTGGAAGAAAGTGGGGCAAGCTTTATGTCAACGTAAGACACTTGATATCTGAGGGTCCAAGGCTCAGTCTTTATCGGGGCCCAGTATTGTGCCAGGAATACTTTTGAGTGGTGCAGAGTACTCTGCTGCATAGCCTTGCACTTTCTTCCAGATGGGAAAACTGTAGCATCATTTACTAAGTGGCCCTTTGGGAAGGGGGACAAAATTTCTCTGAAATCCTTGAAAAATCAGACTCCTGTAGGCTAAGGACAAGTTTTGAAAAAAGCAAAGCTGTGAGTTGTTAGTAACCACCAGTCTAAGCAGCTCGGGGATAATGCACTGGCCCGGGAAAGGATTTCCGGGTGGGGCATCAAACAGCACCTACAACAAGCAATAACCTTTATTGATATCATATGGAACTAGGGTTCCCTGAAACATATTTTACAAAACATGCCATATTGCAGGCACTAGAGTGAAAATAGGGATGTAGACAAATAACTGTAACACAATTAGCCGCACCCAACGTTTATTTAAGGTGACAGGTGCTATGCTAGGTATAGGGTGACCAACCATCTTGGTTTGCCCAGGACTGAGGGGATTTATTGGATGTAGAAGTTTTGAAACTCTCAATTTCAAACTATGACAGTCCAGGCAAATCTGGATGAATTAGTTGCTCTAACAGGGTGCTGTGAATATTAAGGGAAGTAACAGCGTTGTCTGTGGCAAGAATCATAAAATCTGCTACATTCAACAAATGAAGTGTCAGGGATTTCTAGAAGGGATGGCTGCTAACTTTCTTTTGGAGAAGAAATAAGGAGGAGGAATCATCGTGCTGACATGTGCTTTCCTAAAAACAGCAAGCTGTACCTTTTCTACTGAGCACAGAGAGCTTCTTCTCCTGCGATCTCTTCCTCCTGCTTGGTACCGGCCCCAGCTCCTGCTCCAGCAAATATGACCATCCTCCAAAAGAAATGAAGGCTACAAAAATGCTCACGTCTTATTAAACCTGCTCTTTGATTTCTTTTGGGATGGAAGGACTCTTCTGAATTGCATCATGTACATTGTAGATAGTGCTCACCTTCCTTTCCTCATTCATTCAAATAATGAACACCTACTGTTGAGCAAGAGGCATCTGTTGCCCATTATCAGAAGCAGAATTTCAACAATTTCTGTTCACTGTATCTTGGTGTCTGAATTGCCAAGGAAAACAATGCAGATAAGCACTGCAAGGAACAACATTTTACTTGCACAGAGAAGAGACAGAGCATGATCTGCCTTAATACTGGGCATTGGTTCTCCACGGCCAGTGGGTCCCTCCTAACCACTGCTGCAGGGCAGTTGGCCTACAGGCACCCAGGCACCTTTTTTTGTGCTGCAGCAGAAGGACTCTTTCCTCTCCCTACAGGGAACAGAGGTAGCAGTGGGGTTGAGCAGGTGTCATATGGTGCACACATTTAAGCAGAACAAAGGAGTGCACATTGAGTTTTAACCAAGGAAAGATATTTCCACACAAGGTGATAAGTTCAGCACAGGCTGTGAGGACTCTGTAACTCTTGGTAAGAGAGTGTTACAGGTCTCAGGCCCATTCTTGCATGGTTTAGTAGGGGTTCAGAGGCTGCATGCACAAGACAGCCTTTCTTAATACCTGCTAAGTGCCAGACACTGTTCCAGCTAGTGGAGACACAACAGGGAACATAGCATACAATCATCTTGCAACTTACATTCTAGTTATAGAGATCGTGTGTGTGTGTGTGTGTGTGTGCTTATGATTATGACACATGGTGATAAGTGCTATGGTAAAAAGCAGGAAGACAGATTAGGAGGCCAGTGGATCAATCTAGGTAAGATACGATGATGAGTCGGACAGGGCAATGGTAGTAAATATGGTAAGAAGTACTTGGGTTCTGGATATATTTTGAAAATGGAGCCAACATGATTAACTGATAGGTTGAATGAGGTATGAAAAAGAAGGATTAAAGGTTAGAGGATCAGGAGTTCAGCAAATAGGTATTTAAGTGCCAAAGTTGAGTAGGCAATTGGACATATGAATCTGAGTTCAGGAGAAGCATGAGTAAGATATATAAATTTTGGAGTCTTCAGTTCATAGATGGTATTGAGAGCTATTGCCCTGGATGAAACCATTAAGGGAGGAGTACACAGAGAAGAGAAAAGGAACAATGATGGAGCTCTAATGCACTCCAACATTAACAGGAATGGGGAATGAAGAAGCAGCAATATAAGAGACTAAGTGGTAGCAACCAGTGAAGTAAAAGCAAAACCAAGGATGTGTGTTGTTCTGGAAGCCATGTCAAGACACTGTTTCAAGAATGAAATCATGATCAGACACAAGTCAAGTAGGATAAAAACCCAGAATTAACTCCTGGGTTCAGCAATATGGAGGTTACTTGATAACCTTGATGAATCTGAGTTTTGACCACTAAAATGGAAATTCATTTCAGATTATTTTATCCTCTGGAATAACTCCCAGCTTTCCTTTGGAAACTGGCCCAAAGTTTCCAAAGGAGTGACAATGTTTAGTGTTGTGATTCTCAGCCAGACTGTGGTAATCTCAAGTGCAGGGGCCTTATTTATTTTACTATCTCTGGACTTCTAATACATTGCCTGGTATACAGTAGATGTTCAGAAAATACTTGTTTTATAAATGAAGTGAATGTGCTATTCAGTATATAAGTTTCTTCCTCTTCTTTATCCTTATTCTTCTGTATATGCTTTTTAAGTTCCTTCCTTAAACAATGAAAGATTTGAAGTTTCAGTGGATATCAAATTTTAACAAAATAAACTAATGAAAGATTAAAAACAACAACAATACCAACAATTATTCCTTGAGGGTTTATTGTGTGCCTGGCAAGCATTTTACAAATATAATCCCCACCGTGAGAAAAATTGTATTATTCCAATTTTACCATTTTATAGGTTAAAAAATTGAGACCCATGGGGGTAGAGTAATATGGTAGCGTCCTTAGAGTGGTGATTTCTGTGTTCATCAAAACCCATTTCCTTTTTGTTCTGGGGACACAGCTTGAGACATTTCCCTGTCTTCTTTGCAGTTAGGAATGGCCATGTGACTGAATTCTGAGTCCACAAGGCAACAAGGATATGTGGCACTTTCAGGCTTGGCCCACAGAAGTCTTACACGCATAATCCTTTTTCTCCACGTGGAGTTTTGGAGTTTAATAGAGCAATTTCTGAGTCCTGGTGGAGCCACAAGATGCAAGGAAACTAGATCCCTGAATGACCACATGGGAAGCCGTCTGCTAAGTAGGAATAGCTACATTAGGCTTTGCAGTAGTGAAAAGTATGTTTTGTTAAGCCATTGGGATTTGGGATTTGTTTCATAGCAGCTAACATTACTTGCCTTATATGGAAATATAGCTGGTAAGTCTGAAGGCTTATTTTATGGAGGGGAAAAACTGTGGGTCATTGAACTAAGGGACGCCAGGCATAAAGTGTAGATACCATATCAAAAACAAGGGACTTAAGTGACTGTGTGCATAATGCATGCTATACACTAAAACCTCCAGCCCTCTTCCCCTACTTTGACCACAGAATGCTGTCAGGATCTCTGTGTTCCAAGCCTGAAGTGGGAAGAGGCTTCTCTAGGAACTCTAATCTCCAGCCAAGAAGACAGATTCAAAGATTCTGATAATGGGAGTTTTCTAACACATGGTCTGATCAAATCAATGCTAACAGGCTGCATTGCTTGGTTGAGAGCTTCCAGTGAGTTTCCTCATTCCTCACTTTTATTCATACAAGTAACAAGGATTATCAGACATTAGGAAAGTTCTGATATGAAATATAGAGACCACAACAAACAAACAGAAGGAATGCAAATGAGAGGAAGCAGAGGCACAAGGGAGAAGAATTGTGGAAACATCTTTGATTAATGCTCTTAAGACAAGATAGTACATGAATGAAATGAGAAAAGGATGCTATAAAATAAACAGAGAAGAAAACAAGTTTTGGTAATTAAAAACATGAGGACAGAAAGAAAAATCGCAGTAAGTTTGGAAGATACATTTGAAGAAATGTTACCAAAAGTTGAGCAAAAACACAAATAAAATAGGAAAGAATTATAACAATATTAGAAGACTAGTCCAAAAGGAAATCCAGAAAAAAAAAAAAATCAGAGAAGGCCAAGGGGAAGGGTGGGAAACAATCTATGAAATAATTTAAGAAGATTTCCCAGGACTGAAGGACAGAGTTGACTGATCAAAACATTGGATGGAAAAAAGGATCCACACTAAAGACTATCATAAAATTTCTGAATATTTGTGATAAGAAAAGAGTCTATGAGTTTGTGGAAAGAGAAAAAAGAAACAGGTTACATACAAAGGTTCAGGTATCAGAATGGCTTCAGATTTTTCAACAGCAGCATCTCCAAAAATTAGTCAGTAATATCCAACTAACAATTATATATCTAGCCAAATTATTAATCACAATTGAGGGTAGAATAATAGCATTTTCAGATATTTGAGTTCTTAAAATTGTCTCAAGAATCCATTGGTGGATGTACTTTGAGAAAATGAAAGAATCAGCCAAGAGTGAGGAAGACACAGGCTGCAGCACGTGGCAGAGCTGACAGAGGAGAGGGTGATGGGTGTTTTGGGAGGATAGTGAAGCTGTGTCCACACATGGAAGGCAACCCCAGATCTGAGTAGAGACAGAGGCACCACCATGGGCTGTCCACACTAAGTTTCTAGCTAACCTGAGAGTTCAGGAAAGCCTGGTCTGGATTCTGAATGATGCCTGGCTTGTCTTGACCAGAGGCTGAGAAAGTTCCTGCTCTCTCCTCCATGTGTTGCTGCCTAGGTAAGCTGAGGACACTCACTGCACCCACAGGAACGTCCTGCTTTGACCTAATCTTGACAGCCGGACTCAGGCCACATAGATTCAGAAACAGCCCACTCTCCTGGACAGGATTCTTTCCATACGTCTAGTTCGTGGCCCACACTACAGCCTTGCCAGGCAAGCTGCAGGATTTCTGAAGTGAACTCCACATCTCTGAGGCCTCACTTGTAACCTTGCCCTGTGGCTTCCCCAGAAGGGACTCCTGGATACCCTCACAGAATCTAAAGTTAGGTCACGGCCTAGAGGCTCAGCCTGTCTTCCCTAGTGGGAAGACAACTAAACATTATTTGTTTCTTCATGCATAGGAGGGAGACCCCATAAAGCAAAGCTGGGCAAGGATGAACACAGCAGGTGGGATGAGAGTTACTTCTGGGAGGGGATGAAGGACTGATGGGAGGGGCATGTGATTGGGAAGGGACACATGTGGTATCTAAGGGACTGGTAATGTTCTTGTTATGAACTTGGTTAATGGTACATGAGTACTTACTCTATGATTATAATTTAAACTGTTCTCTATATACGATCCATTTCAAAACTTTTAAAAAGTGAGTGGTTGAGTTAGGTCATTGTTCATGTTCTGTTGAACAATCATGAGCTCGAATTTTATGAGGTTGTGAGTGGAAATGGATGCACAGAATGAATCAGATGGTGCAGTTCATTGTGGTCTATGAGACAGTCCTAGCAGGGAGAGCACAGGTTTGGCATGAGTGTTCACAGGCTCCGGAGACAAGGTGTATGGGAGTGCTGATGGAGAGTGGAGGGCAGGGAAAAGCCCATGAGGTTTGTTGATTATTGTATTCATCTGTTCTCATGCTGCTAATAAAGACATACCTGAGACTGGGTAATTTATAAAGGAAAGCGATTTAATTGGCTCACAGTTCAGCATGGCTGGGGAGGCCTCAGGAAACTTGCAATCATGGCAGAAGGGGAAGCAAATATGTCCTTCTTTATGTGGCAGCAGGAAGAAGAATGAGTGCCCAGTGAAGGGAGAAGCCCCTTGTAAAACCATCAGATCTCATGAGAACTAACCCACTATCACTAGAATAGGATAGGGGAAACCACCCCCATGATTCAATTTTCTCCACCTGGTCCCTCCCACAAACCTTGGGAATTATGGGAACTACAATTCAAGATGAAATGTGGGTGGGCACACAGCCAGACCATATTAATCATAGCCTGCCTCCATCATTGCCTTTTCTTCCACTCACCTAGTCTCCTCTCAACAGCCTGTCCAGAGAGATTCTTTAATAACTTCAGTCAAATTGTTACTCCTCTGCTCAAAACCCTCCAAAGAGTTCCCATGTGTTACAGAGTAGAATAGTGAAGGAAGCCTTGCAGTATCTGGTCCCATACCACCTCTGTGACCTTATCTCCCTCTATTTTTCTCCTCATTCTCTCTGCCTCAACTACTGTCATCTGCTGCTCTTTCTCAAAGAGGCCAGGCTTACCTCTGCCCCAGGGTCTTTGTACTTGCCAAGTTCCTCTGTGTGATTAGCACTCCTTCAGGGCTTGCATCCTCATTTCTTTGGGTTTCCTGCTGAAATGTCACTTCGTGAAGCTATTCCTGACTGTTCCTTGTGACTCGATGCTCCTCTCTATTTCTAGCATTCCTTTCACATTTCCTATATTTTATTTTTTATCATAAACAATATAAACCATAAAAAATAAAATATAGGAAATGTGAAAGGAATGTTAGAGATGGCGAGGAGAGTTCCCTGTCCCCTCCTCTGTTCCTCTCCTCACTAGAATCTAAGTTCCAAAAGGGCAGGATTTTTTCTGCTTTGTTCATAATAATAGTCCTGATTTGGAGATGGAGTGACAAGGCAACACCTAAGCTTTCTTCATGGCCTGCCCAGTCCCAGGACTGCATCTTCTGGTCTGTAGTGTCTCCTTGTATAAAGAGTCATTCGTGGCATGACTCAGCAGTGAATGTTGATAGAGTTGACACTCTTCCTGCTCTTTGCCCTGAAGAGCAGGAAGAGTGTCATGTAAATGCCAAAGCTTGTTATTCCCATTGGAAACACACAAGGGCCTCTGAGATGCCTGGGAAAGGCTCAGTCTTCCAGGCTCCAATGTCACCTTCTGGATCTCCTGAGCTGCCCCACTGGCATGCTTTGAGCCCTCTTAGATATAATTCAGCCAATTTCCTGACATGCATCCTCTTATTGCCTTATAATGCTTTCATCGAGTTACGACTTACAACAGATCAGCGCAAGCCTAAGTAAAAACAGAGATTTGCTCCTTTGGTGGAGTGTGTCCAAGTTGACAGCAGAGCAAACACCAAAGACTACTTGGGGCTTAATGGGAACCATTCCTTCTATTTGATTTGGAAGACTTTGTTGACCCCAACTAAGAAAAATTCAAAGACTCTCACAAGCACAGAGATTGAGTTTTCTCTAATGCCCCATTAGGGATAGAGGAGCTGGACTGATATTTTAGAAGGAAAAAATGCAAAATAATAGTGAGAAGCTCTAAGTGGGCAAAGGGAAAATTCGTGACTTGAAAATCTCTTTTAATGGACCACTGGATTTACTACGTACACAGCAGAGATTTTAGTTATGAAGACAGAGAGGGTATCCATAAAACTTCCCCTTAAAATTATTTAGCCTGAGCAGTAAGTAATCAACCCAGAAAGAAAAGGTCTAGATAGACAGATCCCTGTGTTTCTTTGCAATAAAGCAAAATTGATCATCTTTGGTAAAGGAAATGATTTAAGGCTCTTTTCACAATCCTTATGTGTGCATACTATTTTATAATTTTTACAAAGCACCACTTTGGTTCACCTTCCCAATAGTTCTAGGAAAGAAACAAGTCAAGAAATATGGTCCTCATTTAATATTGAAGAAACTAGTATTCAAAGAAATTGTTTAGTCCAAAATCATTTGTGCAGTGCTACCCAACAGAACTTTCTGCAATGACAAGAATATTCTATATTTACCTTGTCCAATACAGTAGTCCCTAGCCACATGGCTACAGCACTTGAGATGTGATTAGTGTGATTGAGGAGTTAGAATTTTAATTTTAAAAACATTTTAACTCACTTAAGTTTAAATAGACATTTGTGGCTATTTATGTGAATAGCACAGGAATGAGTGGCTGAACCAAGATTCTAATCAACAATGGCCGCTTCCATGCCGTCGTTTCCAGGCAGGTTCTGACTAACTGTGAAACAGGAAGCGAAATTTGCTAAGAATGCACTAGCTTCAGGAATACATAAAGTAAAATCAGTCCCAGAGACCCTTAAGTCCAGCATACCTGGGCTCAGTCCTGTGGGTGCTTTACGTGTACGCAAATTCCTGCTGCTTGGTTTTTACAGTAATGCACAGGATGAAATCTGGTTGCCATTATGCTTGCTATATGATCTTTTTGTGGCTTCCATCTTCTTAAAACAAGAAAAAAGGCCTCAGACTCCCAACATATGTTAGGATGATAAGCACCTATTTAATCTCTGTCACTGCGAAGAGAACAGAATATTTCCTTTGAAGTGAGGAAAGTTGCTTTGTGAATTTAGGCAATTCCTTTGGGATGGTGGAGGAGAGTTAAACCAGGCCTCATGTTTCCCAGCAAAAATCCCAGATCTGAGAATATGTTGGTATCTTGTACTATAGGGGAGGAAGGGAAAAGGAGATGCAGGCTTAGTGGGAGTGGGTTGTTCTAAGGGTTTTCAAACTTACCTCCTTTTTTTTTTTTTTTTTTTTCTACATCAGCCTTGTGAGTTTGGAATTATTATTATAAGGCACAGTTTCTCAACCTCAGCATTATTGAAATTTTGGGCCAAATAGTTCTGTGCAATGGGTGGCTGTCCTGTGCAATGTAGGATGTACGGCAGCATCTCTGGCCTCTACTCACTAGATCAGAGCCACATCCCCCCATCGTGACAACCAAAACATGTCTCTAGACATTGTCAAATATCTCCCACATGCATCCAGGTTCAGAACCACTGTTGTGGAGTCATCTTACATAAATCTATCCCATCTCACACAGCTATGTTTTGCTTAGAGCATTTTTAAGCTCAGTTTTTTTTTCTACCTTCCAAAGGGTGGAAATTGTTTTTGTTACACTGTTTTTAACTTTTGGTGGAATTTGGGGAAAGGCATTAAGGAAAATTATTAATAAAAGAAAAGAGAGTAGGAGTCCTTAGTGTCCCTCCCTTTCTTCCCCAATCCAACAATCATGTATCCTCAGTATTTCAAACACAGCCCAGTATAGAGAATGCATACAGTATAGAGAATGCATACAATGTGTATCTTCCAGACAGCGCATGAATGAATGACGTTCAAAGATACCACGTATTCTATTTTGGGACATTGGATGGGACAGACAGGGCCATGCATTAGTTTCCAAAGGGTCAGAAGTGTTAGATATGAGTTTTAAATTTCTTTTCAAAGAATCAATATGTCAGTATGTTCAATTCTTTGCCTTCTACTTTTAAGCTTAACTTCCTCATAAAGCCACCTTTTTCGATTACCTGCTCCACCCTGACTCATTCTGATTACCTGCTCCACCCTGACTCATTCCGATTACCTGCTGCCTGCTCTACCCTGACTCATTCTCCACTCTGCATAACCATTTTTCCCGCCAAACCACTCACCCCATCACTCTCTTTAAATTAGCCAATTGGAATTAGTTTAGCCTGTGTGGTCTAACCCTAGCCAATAGGGGAACGACACAGCAGCAGGGGCCACGTGCATCAGGGATAAGGACCCCTTCCCCTCCCTTATCCAAGTGTGCACTACCATTGCTCCATCTGTAAGGGCGCACCCTTCTATAGAAGTAACTTTACTTGCTGGGAATTAAAAAGAAAATTTTATATTCGAGTGCTATTTCTTTTGTGGCACCGAAATTTTATTTATAACAGAAGGTGGAAATTAGAAGACTTAATAGTTTCAACTGAGGAAGTTCCATGGGGTGAATCCAAGTTAGAGCCTTTGAGAGAGATTCTAGAATCAAGATCCCAGACATCAGCTACAAAGTCAAGACTTAAGGGGGAGGCATCCTTCTGGTTAAGAGTGTGAACTTCTAATCCAAACCTGGTTTGGATTCTGGCTTTTTGATTGGTAAGTATGTGATCATCACTCTTTTCCTAATCATGAAGAAGAGATAAGTACAAAGGTAGAGAATCAGAAGAAAGTAAGAATGGAGTTGGAGCAAGTCAGGAACAGAAGAGGAGATCAAGAATAATTGCCTGTTGGAGATTAACAGGTGAAAGAGGGTTGAAACCACCTTTGCAAAAGTTCTGTCAGCAAACGAAACTAACCTAATCCCCATCTTGCGTTTCCCTTAATTGTTCCTGGGCTGTTGGGCCAAGCGAACTGTGGGAGACATTTAGGCTACACTTTAAATGACAATAGGCCTTGCCCTAACTCATTTGCTTTTGTAAAGCTAATAGGAGGTCATCAGGTTGAGGGGAGGAGAAGACCCTGAGTCCCGCTAAGGTGCAGATATTATTACAGAGGTTATAAAATATGCACTTCCGCAATTACTCCTGCGAATGACACCTGTATTGTAGATTGGCCTTTGAGATATCTTTCCAGGTTTTTTGCATGTCTGACACTCACGGCTCCCCCTGGAGTGACAATCAGGCTCCTGTGGCCCCGCCCAGAAGTGAATCAGGCTGCAGGAGGACCGCTTCAACCCCCTATGGTTTCACCTCTGCCCCAACCAAACAGCAGCAAGCCCTTGTTACTTGGCCACCCCCACCCTTTCCCCAAACTGCCCTGGAAAAACCTCTAACCTGTGAGCTTTGAATGAGATGATTTGTGTAGGAACTCCAACTCCCATGTGGCGTGGCCAGCCTCGTGTCTATTAAGCTATTTCTGTACTATGATGCCGTGAAGTTTATGCAGTGGGTAGGAAGAACGCGTCGGGCAGTCACAAGGTGAGGGTGCTGTGCTGCTAAGAGATGCAGAAGTGCATCAAGTAATCCTTGAGCTGGTGTTGTCTTAGGACAGGTCTCCAAAAGCAGGCCTTGAGATGAAAATCTGTGCACAGTAATTTATTAAGGGTATGTTCCCAGGAGAAACAGTAAAGGAGAAAGGAAAGGAGATCAGGGAAGGGGAAGTTGAACAAGTATGCAATTTCAAGCAAAGTTCCAGGCTCAACCTGATCCTACAGGGAACTCTGGAGTGTGAATTATATTTCAAGAGTTTGTTCACCTCGAGGCAAGGGAGCTGGGCTTCCCTGCCCCTACACCAGTCAGCCATTGGCAATTGGCTGCTCTGGGAAGATTTAAACTACTGGAACTTCTAGCTGTCTGCATATATGAGTAAATTGGCTCAGTTGTCCAAGAGTATTTCCCTAAAGAAGGTTGTAGATAAAAGCAGTTAGAAGTAAAGCACACAGATGCTGGGTGATAGATGTACACAGCCAATGTCATACAGATCTGAACGGGTCTGGGTGTAGCACTGCCAGTGTTTGCTCCAGGTATTCAGGGCCAAATTGAGTTGATCCTTAATAAATCTAATTAATAGCCTTATAGGCAGTTGTGGAGCTGTTGAGAACAAAAGAATTGCATGTAGGAGGGCTGATACGGAAGGCAGGATTGAGATGTAAATCACAGCTTTGGAGGTGGTGAGACTTGGCTCTTGAATTCCTTAAGCTATTCCTCCTTTGCTGCACCTTCAGGCTCTCATAGCTATGCACTTGTGGACTTCTGTCTCTTATGAATCCAGGACAACTGCCTGCCTAGGCCCCAGGCATGGGCACACAATGCTGGCTGAAAGGCCCTGGGCCCACAAAGGTAGATGGTCAATTCGATGTTAGGAAACAATTTCCATTGGCCCAGTGAGAATAATGAGAATAACAATAACAAATAAAACTTATTGGAACACTTTCTACATACCAGGTAGCATGCTACGGACTCAATTTGTATGAACTCCTTCCTTCATCATGAGTCTGCAAGGCAGTTCTTATTACCATCATCATGTTATAGATTAGAAATCAAAGCTGGGAGAGGCAGCTTACCTTTCCCCAAGTTATATTGCTTGTGAATGACGGAGTGATACTCACATTTAGATCTGATTCCAAAGTTCTTTGTCTTAACCCTTAAGAATTCAACACCTTCCAGTTGTCACCAAGCATTTGTGGAGACCTTCTTAATATTCTCGTGGTGCTTGCAGGTGCTGTGATCCAGTAGGGGGAAGGGGCCAAACAAACTCCAATTACTTGAGAGCCAACGTATTTGTACAGTAAATGAGGGCTCAGGCTTGTATCATCAGACCCATATAATGGTGTTAGATGCCTGGAAGCTCTTTTAGTTTTTGCCTGGTACACTTTGGCTTTGTGTTCCCACCCAAATATCATCTTGTAGCTCCCATAATTCCCACATGTTGTGGGAGGGACCTGGTGGAAGATGACTGAATCGTGGGGTGGATCATTCCCGTGCTGTTCTCGTGATAATGAATGAATCTCATGAGATCTGATTGTTTTTAAAATGGAATTTTCCCTCCACAAGCCCTCTCTTTGCCTGCTGGCATCCATGGAAGATGTGACTTGCTCCTCCTTTCCTTCCCCTGTGATTGTGAGGCCTCCCCAGTCATGTGGAACTGTAAGTCCAATAAACCTCTTTCTTTTATAAATTGCCCAGTCTTGGGTATGTCTTTATCAGCAGTGTGAAAACAAACTAATACAGTGTCTTATCAGCAACCTGCAGCAGCAAAATCTAAACAAGTCAAATGCCTCAGCAGTAATGTGATGGGGGATGGGCAATGGGGGCAAGAGAGGGCAGGGAGCAGATGAGGACGAGGCTCAGCAACTTGGGCTGGAAGGGTATTTGAGGACTAGCTCCTTTTTCTCTTCTTGTACTGGCTTCTGTGGGTAGGGTTTGGGGGTGGGTAGAGAACAAAGAACATCTGGCCTGGGGTAAAAGGGATGCTGGGGTTGTTGAATGGGTGGTGCAGCCTCCCAGGGTCCCTGGCTTGCCTCCTTGCCTTGCAGCCAGGGCATGAACAGTCCCCTACCCTACGCCTTGGTTGATGTGGCTGTAGACTAAACTGAGAGAGTGACTGAGCTGGTCTAGAAGTCACTGAGATGTCATGGGAAGAGCACTGGGTTTAAAATCTGGTGCCTTGGGGTGGCATGCTGACTTGTCACTTGCCAACTGAGTGTCCTTGGGCAAGTCACTTAACCTTTCTTGTTCTAAGTGTTCCCATCTGTAATCATAATAAGGTGACTAACATTTATTCAGTACTTACTAAGGCTCAAGCAATTGCTCCAAGAGCTTCTTATGCTATATTTAACTCAATCCTCATAACCACCCTATAAAGTAGGTACTATTGACTGGGTGCAGTGGCTCATGCCTGTAATCCCAGCACTTTGGGAGGCCAAGGCGGGCAGATCACTTGAGGTCAGGAGTTGGAGACCAGCCTGGCCACCATAGTGAAACCCATCCCTATTAAAAATACAAAATTAGCCAGGCGTGGTGGCATGCACCTGTAGTCTCAGCTACTTCGGAGGCTCAGGTGGGAGAATCATTTGAACCCAGGAGGTGGAAGTTGCAGTGAGCCAAGATGGCACCACTGCACTCCAGCCTGGGTGACAGAGTGAGACTCCATCCCAAAAAAATAAATACATAAAAAAGTAGATAGTATTGATATCTCTATTTTTTAGGTGAAGATATTGAGGCCCAGGGAGGTTAGATAGATGGGGACCACTTGTTCTGGGTTGCTTGAGATTGTCCCCACTTACACCTGTAATCTCTGCCTCTCATCTGGCTTAACATTTTTCTATCACCTTTCATGATCAAAAATGCCCTGGTTTGGTTATTACATTATGTGTAGTACTTATAGTGTATGTTATACTTAGGTTAAATATTTTGTCAAAATCCCAGAACTGTTAGGTGGTAGAATAGATCTTTAAGCCTGGGAAGTCAGATTCCAGGAACCATGTTCTTAATCATCAAACTGTGTAATATCTGGACACACCTGCTTCAAAAGGATTGTCTTCTTTCCTGCCTTTCTTGCTTCCTTGCTTCCATCCTGCCTGCCTGCCTTCCTATTCATTCCCTCCCTTACTACCTCCCTTTTTCCTTCCCTCTCTCCCTCCACTCCTTTCCTTGTTTCCTTCCTGCTTCCCTTACTCTCTCTCCCTCCTTGTCTTTTTGCCCTCCTTTTTTTCCTGCTTCCCTTTCTTCCACATTTCTTGGGTGCTGACTACAGTGCCAGGCATTAGAGATATAGGATGATCTGTGCCCTCAGCGAGTTCGTAGACTGGTGGGAAGGCAGACACACAAATCAGTATTTGCAACATAATATGAAAGGTGCAATAGAACAAACACAACAGACAGAAGCTACAGGAGCATAAGACAGGAAACCCTAATTGTGGGTGAAGCGGTTTCAGGAAAATTGAAGAATAGAGGGACTTTTAAGCTCCATCTTAAGGATGTGTGTTGTCTAGAAGCTTGCCAAGAATGTTATGGGAGGGGTGAGGGCAGAGACTAGGGTCAAAAATAAAAATAAAATATGAACATTTTGGGTTACTTTTAGGAATTAAATTCATAATAATAGTAGCCAGATTCATAAGAAATCACTCATACTTTCTAGGTAAGAATAGCTTACATAATTAGTAGCGATATAGCCAAGCCAGGGACATTCCAAGTGGATGGAACTGTTTGTTCCTTTATAGAGGTAGTGTATCAAGAAATGATGCCTTCAGCTACAAGCAACAGAACACACAATTAAAAGTGGTTTCAAAATAAGGCATTGTTTTTCTTTTGTAGTACAAAGTGTGAGGGCAGGCAAATGGTTGTACTATTCAATTTTCCACCAAGGATCAAGGTTCTCTCCATCTTTCTGCTCCATCAACCTTAAATAGGATGGCTCTTTGTTCTTGTGTTTGTTATCTAATGATCCCAATGTGGCCTTTGGAGAAGACAAGGCTGCACTTCAGCTTGGTTCAGCTACTTATCTCTGGAACTTTGGACGAGTCACTTAACCTCTCCGATTCCTCATTAGTAAAATAAATGAGAAACAGCCTGACAGGGCTGCTGGGGAGAAGACTGAGTTCCTGTATGCAGAGACAAACTAGGCAAGCCAAAAAAAAAAGAAAAAAAAAAGATTTGTTTTCCTCTTTCATCTATATTTTTGTTGTTGTTTTGCATATGTGCTTTGCTTTAAGGGGAGGGCAGGGACTAGGATCAAAAAAAGAAAAAAAATGCATATTTGGGGTTACTTTTAGGAATTACATTTATAATCATAGTAGCCAGATTCATAAGAAACCACCCGTACTTTCTAGGTAAGTATAGCTTATATAATTAGTAGCACCATAGGCCAAGCCGTCCACAAGTGCTGACCCATCGCACAGCCTGCCATGTGGTCGAAGCTCAGAAACTAGGGCAGGCAGAAAACACCACAGACGGGCGAGGGGAGTCTGGGCTCCTCTGGGCTTTTACCTTGTATAATTGACAAAGGCAGCTTCAGCACTCTGGAGATTGAGATCCAAGATTTTTTTCCAAAGCCAGAATTTGAGATAAGCCACAGTTAATATTTGAGAGATTAACTGTTCCATTAGGGAAGGGTGGCCATTCATTAAGCCTCAAAGGCAGTCGGAATGAATTATGTTCCAGCGAGAAGGGTGGATGCGTCCTGCTCTTAAAGGAGATGGAGGGAGATGGGAATCGGATTCCAATGAGCTCTCTGTGGCTTTTTTGGATGGGTCCTATGTGCCCCGATTTAGAAGAGATTTATTTTTTAAAAACAGCTTTTTGGCCAGGCATGGTGGCTCATGCCTGAAATCCCAGCACTTTGGGAGGCTGTGGCAGGTAGATCACTTGAGGTCAGGAGTTTGAGACCAGCCTGGCCAACATGGTGAAACCCCCGTCTCTACTAAAAATATAAAAATTAGCCAGGTGTAGTGGCACACACCTGAAATCCCACCTACTTGAGAGGCTGAGGCAGGAGAATCGCTTGAACCTGTGAGGCGGAGGTCGCAGTGAGCTGAGATCACCCCACTGCACTCCAGCTTGGGCTACAGAGCGAGACTTCATTTTTGTTTTGTTTTGTTTTGTTTCAGTGTTTTATTTGCAAAATCTAGAAAAGCAGAATGATTCATTGTTGGTTCAGCTGGGATGATGATTCCTGAGCCAGTGAATGAATTGCCTTGGTATTTTGAAAAATCAGATACAAAAGAACCACTATTTTGTGTGTGTTTCATTTTGAATAGTTTTACCTGGTTGGTTGCTGGGCATTTTACATCCTTTCCACATAGGTGATTTGCACATAATATCTTCCTTTTAATGGGAAACTAGAAAGAATTTATTTAAAACCAGTGAAAACCTGGGGCCCTAGTGCATAAGACACTGGAGCCAGACCAGTCTCTACAGCTGGTAATGCTTGTATCACTAAGACCATAATAAAAATGTAGTCTTCATTAAAAATATTTCAATCGGTCCTCAAGATTCTTTAAGAGGAGACTGAGATTTCGCAGGATGATCTAGCTTCTCCCAGGGCATATCCGATCTATCAGGGGTTGGCAAAGTGTTCTATAAAGAGCCAGAAAGAAAATATTTTCGTTGTGCAGGTCACGTGATCTCTGTAGCAACTACTCACCTCTACTGTAGTAGCATAAAAGCAGCCATACACAATAGCAAATGAATGTGCAGTTGTAAAGTTCCAATAAAACTTTAATCTCTAGCTGGGTGTCGTGGCTCGCGCCTGTAATCCCAGCACTTTGGGAGGCCGAGGCGGGTGGATTATGAGGTCAGAAGTTCGAGACCAGCCTGGCCAATGTGGTGAAACCCGGTCTCTATTAAAATTACAAAAATTAGCCAGGCATGGTGGTGCATGCCTGTAGTTCCTGCTACTCGGAAGGGTGAGGCAGGAGAATCACATGAAACTGGGAGGCGGAGGTTGCAGTGAGCCTTGAGATTGCGCCACTGCACTCCAGCCTGGGCGACATAGTGAGGCTCCATTTAAAAAAAAAAAAGAAAAGAAAGAAAAACTTTAATCTCCAACAACAGGTGGTGGGCTGATTTGACCCGTGGCCGGAGTTTACCAACCCCTCCTATAGAGAGTAGAATAGAAAGAAGATGATAAACCAATGACATTTCTTTAAACATCTACATTTTTATTGGGTTAGAAACAATGACTTCAATAACAAGTTATCGTAACAATGACCTTTTTAAAATCACTTTTTTTATAAAGAAGAAATACTTTTATTATTTTTATTTATTAATTATTTTAGAGGTGGGATTTCACTATGTTGCCTAGGCTTGTCTGTAACTCCTGGCCTCAAGTGATCCTCCTGCCTCAGCCTCCCAAGTAGCTGGGGTTATAGGTGTGAGCCACCATGCTTGATTCTATTTTTATTATTGACAAATAGGATAACAAAAAATAGAAATAAGGAAATATGTATAACTTACTGTGGTAGACAATTTGGGTCAGCTAACCTCACACCTGATCACCCCTACTTCCTTTCTGGTCTCTATTATAGTGGTTGAAAAGCTAACATACTCACTTGCCCATTTTTTTACTGCTAATGATTGGATAACCATGTGACTCAAAAAATGTCCAATGGAATGAAAAAGGGAGTTTTCATGGGTGTATCAGGGGTATTGGGAGGCCTCCAGGATAGTTTTTCCTGATAAAAGGAGAAAGCCATTTCAGGAAATTTCTCTCGGCCTCTCTCTTCTTCTCACTTGGAATATGGAGGTGAGGCCTGGAGCTATAGCAGCTGAGTTGTCACCTTGAGGTGGGAAGCCAACAGGCTAAGTCTGGCTGAGAGGAAAGAAGGATCTGGATCTATGATGACACCACTAAACTGAGGCATATTGCCCTAGACTGCCTGCCATCCTGGAATTCTTGGTACATGAAATAAAAACAAAACGCTGTTTGTTTAAGCTACTGATAGTTGGCTGTTTGTGAAATGCAGCCAAAAACATCACTAACAGATACTTCATTGAATTATTAAAAGCTTGCAAAATAACTCATGTTGGAAAACCCTGGTCTAAAGTGTCCTTCACATGCAATATCCAGATCTAAACTTTCTATTCAGTGTGTGGGTAGGGATTCTTTGCTTTTGAATACTCTAAAGTAGATGTCTGTTTAGTGTTGTTCTTTTAGCACAGTATAAAGCTTTCTTTGCAAATGCAAAGGTTCTAGTTTTAAATCTGCAAATTAGATGTAAAGGGGTGACCCGCCCCTCCACACCTGTGGGCGTTTCTCGTTAGGTGGAATAAGAGACTTGAGAAAAGAAATGAGACACAGAGACAAAGTACAGAGAAAGAAAAGTGGGCCCAGGGGACCGGCGCTCAGCATACAGAGGACCCACGCCGGCACCGGTCTCTGAGTTCCCTTAGTATTTATTGATAATTATCTTTACCATCTTAAAGAAAAGGGAGTGGCAGGACAATAGGGTCATTGCAGGGAGAAAGTCAGCAGTAAGACATATGAATAAAGATCTCTGTGACATGAATAAGTTTAAGGGAAAGTGCTGTGCCTTGATATGCATATGAAAACATCTCCATAAACCTTTTTAGTGCATAAAGAGCAGCATTGCTCTAGCAAGGCCCACCCTTCGCCCTAAGGCGGTTTTCTCCTTTCTCAGTAAACAGAACATACAATCAGGTTTTACACTGAGATGTTCCATTGCCCAGGGATGGGCAGGACACAGATGCTTTTCTCTATCTCAAACTGCCAACAACCGTCAATAGGCCTTCTTTCCTCTTGCACTAGTCCTCCTCAGCACAGACCCTTCATGGGTGTCAGGCTCGGGGACAATCAGGTCTTTCTCTTCCCACGAGGCCATATTTCAGACTACCACATGGGGAGAAACCTTGGACAATACCTGGCTTTCCTAGGCAGAGGTCCCTGCGACCTTTGGCAGTATGCGTATTCCTGGGTACTTGAGATTAAGAGAATGGTTATGACTTTTAACCAGCAAGCTGCCTTCAGGCACTTGTTTAACAAAGCACACCCTGCACAGCCCAAAATCCTTTAAACCTTGAGTTACCACAGCACATGTCTCTTGCAAGGACAAGGTTGGGGGTAGGGTCACAGATTAACAGCATCTCAAATACAGAACAAAATGGAGTCTCTTATGTCTACTTCTTTCTATATAGACACAGTAACAGGCTGATCTCTCTTTCTTTTCCCCACAAGATGGGACGTTAAAATTTAGAATACACCTTGGGAGTAGATACTTATGAAAATTATATCACTTTTCCACACCGTTTACATCAATATAGTGTAAGCTGCTTCTCCTATTAAATGAATGGCATCCAAAGTGAAGTAAAAAATCAGTATCATGATAAATTACTTGCTCATCAAAGAATCGTTTATCTGGAAAACTCAGATACCTAAAACACAATCAAGAAGTAGATGTCCAGCATAAAAAGACTGCAAAGTGTTAATAAATGCCAAAAGAGCTATTCCCTAAATTGCTAATAATGCAATCAAAGGAAAGGATCCTGGGCTCATACTCAGAGCTTTTGTGTGTGTATGTGTGTGTGTGTGTGTGATGGAGGTTCGCTTTTGTGGCCCAGGCTGGAGTGCAATGGCTCGATCTTGGCTCACTGCAACCTCTGCCTCCTGGGTTCAAGTGATTCTCCTGCTTCAGCCTCCCAAGTAGCTGGAATTACAGGTGCCCGTCCCCACGCCCAGCTAACTTTTAGTAGAGTTTAGTTTCACCACATTGGCCAGGCTGGTCTCCAACTGACCTCAGGTGATCTGCCTGTCTCGGCCTCCCAAAGTGCTAGGATTACAGGCGTGAGACCTGCACCTGGTCTCAGAGCCTTTTTGCTCTTATTTTCACACATAGTCTTTTAGTGTAGTGGCTACTCTACCTTGACTAACAAACTGTGGCAAAAATTGCGAAGGTGACATGCAAAAAACTAAGATTTAGGAAATATTGTTAGAAAGGATATTATTTCCCTTAAAAAGGGGGGAAGTTGAAGTTCAGACCCAGCAGAAATTGCACCAGAGCCAAGCTTTCACCTTGAGCATCATGGCTTGGGCAGCGAGAAGGTGGCCCACTGTTTCCAGACACAAGAACACTTCAGCCTTTCTGGACAGATGACTCAGGTCAAGTCATGTCATCGAGGCACTGAAGCAGACTTCAGAAATTGCTCTCCTCCCCGCCAGCAAAGTCAGCTTAGACACCAGATTGCTATTTCTTGCCTTCTATGTTCATGTCCAGAGCCATTCCACACTCCCTAAAACAACCCCTTTCAAAGGTGATGATAAGGCTCATTTGGAATCTGTAATTGTGGCTTTCCTGAACTGCATTTGAGGCACAGTATCTAAGAACAAAGACCAGTTGCTTGGATGCCGAATTGCAATCCAGAAGAGGGTCAGGGGTCAGAGAGGCCTTCTGAGGCTAACTTCTAGTTGCATGTATGCCTTTGCTTGATGGTTTGAGTTATCTTGAATATTTTTATGTGTAAAAAGAAACTACTAAAGGCAAATGGTCATCTAAAAATGTGAAATTCTGAAGCACATGTCCATGGTAAAGTTTGACCTAGTTTGAAAATAAAATAATTTTGGATTTTTATTTTATTTTGGAAAAGTTCATTTCGGAGTTTTGGATTATTGATCCTCCATGCTAGACAAATAGAAATAGTCAGGTATTTCCTGATAGTTTAGGACAGGAGCTGGCAAACTGCAACCCATGAGTCAAATTTGGCTCACCATCTCTTTTTTTTTAAACATGAAATTTGATCAGAACACAATCACACCCATTTGTTTATGTGTTTTCCATGGCTGCTTTTGGGCTACGATGGTAGAGTTGCACAGAGAAGCAGGGACCTACATGGCCTGCAAAACCTAAAATATTTACCCTCTGGCCCTTTGCAGAAAAAGTTTGCCTACTCTTGGTTTGGATGAACTAGAATTAAAACCTATTGTAAACTCTCATAAAAAGGGCTAAGTGGAGTACAGTTGTTAGAAGGTGCTCAGTGAACACTTGCCAAAAGAATGAATGAGAAAGAAAAGCCAAAAAGTTAAGTTTTTACTTCCAGATGCACTGTGATACTAGTACCTTTTGGGCAAGGGCCACATGTATAAGAGAAAGTGATCTACCATTGATGAGAACTTACCTTAGACCATCTGATTCCTGATTTCATTTAGGCCCCCACAGCAACCTAACACGTAGATATTATCATTGCATGGGCTTGGCGATGACGAATTTCCTCCTGTTCAGAGACTTTTGCATTTCATCTCAGGACTTTAGCTCTGTTCCTGATGGCTGAGGTACTGACCATCTGATTGCTTGATAAATAATACAGTGTTTAAAACATGTTATAAAAGTATTTTCGATTTACACAAAAGTTGCAAAAATAGTTCAGAATTTCTATATACTCTTCATCTAACTTCTCCTAATGTTAATATCTTATATGTGTACTTTAATGATCAAAACCAAGAAATTAACACTGCAACAAAACTATTAACTAAAATACAGATCAAATTGAAATTTGGCCAGCTTTTCCAGAATGCTCTGTTCCTCTTTTAGGATCAGCTTCAGAAACCACATTGCATTTAGTTGTCATCTTTCCTTAATCTCCTCTGGTCTGTGACAGGTCCTCAATTTTTTCTTGTCCATCATGACCTTCCACTTGTGAATACTACAATTTTTTCTTGTCCATCATGACCTTCCACTTGTGAACACTACAGGTCAGTTAGTTTTTAGACTGTCTCAATTTGGGTTGTCTGATGCTTTCTCACAATTAGTTTGAAGTTACTCATTTTGGTGAGAATATCACAGAGGAAATGTGCTTTTCTCCCTGCATCACATCAGGGGGTCCATGACGTTGCTCTGTCTCATTACTGGCGATGCTTACCTTGATCACCTGGTTAAGGTAGTGTCTTCCAGGCTGCCTCACAGACAGAGCAACACTGAAAGATATGCAAACACCTAGACACAATTAGATGCTTTACCTACTAAAACGGCTGTAAACAACTACTACTTACATCAAATTCAAATTTATCTTAGTTTATTCCTAATTCTAAGTCTCCAGGTTAGGTTTTCCCACAAAAATCTTTGCCAGCTGTTGCCATTTCTTCTTTGAACTTAAACCTAGAAAAGAAGATCTGACTATATTCTCTTCTAATCAGCCCTCATTTTCTGTTACCTCATGATCCAAGAAAAAGAAGAGTAAAAATACTTCCTTTGCAATCCACTGGTGCCTGTAAATATCCTTTCTTTCTGTTCAGTGGAGGAAATGTCTCTCCTCCTAGTAAGGTCAATCCCTCACCTGAATCCTAGCCCCGCCCACCTCATCAGGTTTAAGTAATGATGGTGGATCTTCAGGATGGAAAACGCTGCAGCTGGTAAATATTCATTCGTAGAAGACTATTGACATGGGAAAGTGTTCATAATATATTCCATATAGTTGCTACCATTTCCAAGGCTTTCCATTCCTTTGCATACATAGATATTTCCATCTGGTATCATTTTCCTACCATCTGAAAAGGACTTCCTTTAACATTTCTTATAGTGTAGCTTGTCGGTGATAAATTCTTTCATCTTTTGTGTATCTTCAAAAGTGTTGATTTTGCCTTTTTAAAAGAAAGCCTTATTGAGTTATTATTTACATATCATACACTTCAGTCATTTACAGTGTAAAATTCAATGGTTTTAATATATTCACAGAGTTGTGCAGCTACGACCACAATCTAACTTTAGAACATATTTTTATCATCCCAATGAGTCTGTACCCATTAGCAGTCACTCTCAATTCCTCTCTCCCCTGTGACTCTTCAAGCCCTAGGCAACCACTAAATTTATTTCTTGTTTTAATAGATTTGCCTATTTTGGACATTTCATATAAATGGAATGATTTTCTTTCCCTCTTATAAAATGAGAAAACAATTTGATTTTTTTAAAGTGAAATAAATTGTCATAAAAAATTAAATGAAACAATACAATATAGGTCTTTTGTAACTTTCACTTAATATTTTCAAGGTTCATCCATGTTGCAGCATGTGTCAGTACTTTATTACTTCTTATTGCCAAATAATATCCCATTTTACTTATCTTTATTTAAAAAAAAAAACTTATGGTGGGAAAAGAATTCCAGGTTGATCCTTTTTTTCCCCATAGCTTTGAATATGTTGCTCCACTGTCCTCTCACTTGCCTTGTTTCTGAAAATAAATCCTCTGTCATCCTTTTCTTCATTCCTCTATTTACAACATGCCTTTTTATCTGGTTATTTTTCATATTTTATCTTTTTAACCTGTTTTTAGCAATTTGATTATGATGTGTCTTGACGTATTTTTTTCACATTCCTTGTGTTTAGAGTACATTAAACTTCTTGGATCTGTGGATTTATAATTTTCATCAAATGTGGAACATTTTTGGCTTTTATTTCTTCAAATATTATTTCCGTCCCCAACCAATTTTATAAACACACATGTCTCTATGTATATGTGTATATATATATATATATATATATATATATATATATGCATTTAAAGATCACTGATGCTCTTTTATTTAATTTTTTATGTGTGTGTTTCATTTTGGATAGTTTTACCTGGTTGGTTGCTGGATATTTTTGTATTCCTATAAATATTCTTGAACTTTGTTCTGGAACATGGGTAAGTTACTTGTAAATAGTCTGGTCCCTTTAGATCTTACTTTTCAGTCTTATTATGTGGGATCAGGGCAACATTTATTCTAGGGTGAACTGTTCTCCAGTCCTGAGGCAAGACTCTTCTAAAAACAACTCTACCCAATGCCCTGTATTCTGTGAAATTTTCCAGTCTTGACTCTTAGGAATAGACACTATTTCCTGCCTTGTGTCAGCGCTGTGTTCCCTCTAATCCTTCGGGTGGTTCCTTTTTTTGGCCTCAGGTAGTATTCTTACATGCCCACACTGACTAGCATACTGATGAATACTTAAGGAGAGCTGTCTGCAGATCTCTAGAGTTCTCTTTCTGTGTAACTCTCTCTTCTCCAGTAACCTATCCTGGGAGCTCTAGCTTCTATGGTATCCCTGGATTCTCAGCTCTGTCTCTTCATTTGAGGAAATCTGCTGGGCTCTGGCTGGGCTCCTCATCTCTGCACATGGCTGGAAATGTGTATTAGTCCATTTTCATGCTGCTGATAAAGACATACCCAAGGCTGGGAAGGAAAAGAGGTTTAATGGACTTATGGTTCCACATGGCTAAGGAGACCTCACAATCGTGGCAGGAGGCAAGGAGGAGCAAGTCACATCTTACATGGATGGCAGCAGGCAAAAAGAGAGCTTGTGTAGGGAAACTCCCATTTTTAAAACCATCAGATCTCGTGAGACTTATTCACGATCATTAAAACAGCACGAGAAAGATCCACCCCCATGATTCAATTACTTCCCACCAGGTTCCTCCCACAACATGTGGGAATTGTGGGAGTTACATTCAAGATGAGATTTGGGTAGGGACACAGCCAAGCCATATCAACATGTAAGCTTGGGAATTCATTGGCTCACCTTCTTGGTTTTCCATCTGTCTTTCCCTGCTTGCTGCCCTAGCGTCTTAAAAAGCATGGTTCCATATATTTTGTCCGGTGACCTTGGATGTTTCTGACAAGAGAGTGAAGTGGTTCCTGTTACTCCATATTGGCTGCAGGTGAAAGTCCTCCACCATAGACTTTTAAAGCGAGAAAGAACCTCAAGTTATTTAGGGAAATTCTTCTTTTCATGGATGAAAGCTCTGAGGCTGAACAGAGTCCTGTGGTCTATATTAGAAAGAGCCCTAAACTAGGTTGGGATACTGTGTTGTAGTCTTGATTTTGTTATTAACTAGTATGCAGCAGTCTTAAGTGATTTGCTCATGAAATAAAGGACTTGCTACTCCTATTTCTCCTCCTCATCCTCCTTTGCTTTTGCAGGAGTAATTGAAAACAGTTTTCCCAAAGACTTTAATGTATCAGCCGTTAGTTCCTTCTAGGTCATAGCTCAAAATGGGTTAGAAATATGAGGGTGGCTCTACTGAGGCTGTTTCACAAAGAGAAAAGAGTTGACGGAAAAAAGAAAATAACCGAATCACGATCGAATGTGACCATTGAGAGTGGAGTTGATAACCCTCTTTGTCTCACTGAAGTGCTTAATAAAAAAGGACAGTACACATTATGTATTAAAAATTTCTGTCCAATCAGTTAGTATTTTAACAGTACTCTTATTTCTCTAAAAGTGTTTTTAAATGAAAGCTTATTATAATCAGAAATATTGGTTAATAGGACACTGCTGTACATATGGCCATGATACTCAATAGCTACTCTTCAGAAACCCCTCAAAATAACCCCCCGACACCTTCGTATAGTAACTTCCTGACATGTCTCTCTGTGTATATTCTCAGAACATATATCGCAATTGGAAATTATCTTATTAACCTATTTCCCTCTTTCTTCTTGTGATCCTTAACCCCACCATTTGTGTGGGGGCTTTGTGAGGGCCCAGATCATCTTTATTAGTGGCTCTAGAGCTTCGTGCGGGGGCCAGACACTTAGTGGGGCTTCACTGTGGATTCAATGAATCAATAGATAAAAGAATGAAACTCCTACAAAAATTCAGCACATCTAGGATGAAGCAGGACAGCCAGAAACTGAGCTTGGATTCAGAAACTTTAAATTAAACATTCATTCTGGGCTAGGCACAGTGGCTCAGACCTATAATCCCAGCACTTAGGGAGGCCGAGGCAGGAGCCTAGGAGTTCAAGACTAGCCTGGGCAACATAGTGAGACCTTGTCTCTACAAAAAAAAAAAAAAAAAAATTAGCTGAGTGTAGTGTCTTGTACTTGTATTCCTAGCTACTTGAGAGGCTGAGGCAGGAGGATTGGCTGAGCCCAGGAGTTCAAGGTTACAATGAGCCATGGTTATGCCATTGCACTCCAGTCTGGGCAACAGAGTGAGATCCTATCTCAAAAAAATAATAATAATAAATAAATTCAACATCTGTCTTGATGTAAGCTGTGTTCATTCATTTAACAGGTATTAAGGCAAAACTGACTGTGTTGGAGGCTCTCTGTTCAAATGCATCAAATTCTAGACAAGTCACTTGAACTGCCTGGGCCTTATTTTCCTCCCCTGACAAATGGAGACAGTGGTATCTGCCTCATGATAATGTATGGAAAACCACTCTGTCAGTGCAGCCCTCTACATAAATGTAAGATATTGTTAACTACCTATTTTTACATAGCTTTACTCTGAATTTTTAATCTTTCTAAAAGGGTATTCATGGCCTTAGTCTGGAAAGACTTAAATGGCTTCCTATATTTATTATATAAATCTCTGCTGATATAAGCAGCTAGTAATTTTTTCTTTAGATTTTTTTTCCTTTTCTTCGGTGGGAGCATCTTAGTGCTTTGGCTTTTCTCGAGGAATGATAAGATGTCTTCATCCTCTCTTGACACTTCTCCCTGAGATGGATGAGTGTAGGAGTGCTGTTTGGAAGTAGGCCACTGGGGAGGAGGAGAGGAGAAGGGAAAAGTTAGTGTTTGCATGTTGCCTTGGTTACAGGCATCACCTCCCTTCTGATTCGGGCCTGCCCTCCCAGAAAGCCTGGTTTTAATTTTTCCTTTGAGATGGGGACAGGGCTTTGCTGCCAATTTAGATTTCACTGGTCAGCTGTTTGGCAGACTCTGGGCCCCTGAGGCCATTTCTTTTTGCTTGGGCTATTCACCGACCTTTTGTGCAGCCACATCCCCTTGGTCTGATGGTTCTGATCTGGCTTAGGTTGAATGACCTTGTTATTGCTGCTCTCCTGATCACCCTTAAAAGACCCACTATGGCCACAATTGTGCACTGGAGTGATGTGTCATCCCAGAAGATAAGAATGTGATGAAACCCTGTTGTACCAAATAAATAACCCATGTTTTTCCCTCCATGTCTTGATAAATGCATTTCATGGCTGGAAAGTCACTAATATGTTTACACATGACAATGGTGAAGTGATGTAAGGAAAAGATTGAAGATATCCGTGTAGGAGGGTTCTAAGAGCTGAGCTTTACACTTGAAGCAATGCAGTTTGGTTGGTTGGTTGGTTGGTTGATTCTGGTACGTTCATTCTCTGTCAAATTGAGTTAACTGTCCAATTCTGTCCATGGAGATTGTGAGAGGCTGCTTAGGAGGCCAATGTACCTGAAGGAAGGTTTCGAGGGCCAATGTGAGTTGGCACGGAGGTACCGCTAAAGAGGAGAGATAAATGGAGCAGCCAGGAAGCAGACCAGGGTATCAAAAGCTAAGAGAAAAGTGAGCCATAAGTTGAACTGATGGAACCCAGGCAGAATTACAGTGGAGGAGGGAGAGCACGTGGTTGCTCATGGAAAAGGGTGAGGAAAAGGAATTAAGGGCAATATGTGGCAGAAGAGGCTGGTATTCTAGTATCTGAATCTAGGGATACTGGATATTCTCTAGGTCATTTCTGGGATGGGATCACAGGAGACTCTTCCTAGGTGTGCTGAGGGTGGGGACAGGGATTCCTCATGTTGAAAAATCAGATCACACTGTAGTATAGTGAGGATGATACTAATATATGTGACAATGCCGGGTAAGCTGTAAAGCAGTTCAATTGTTAGTGATTATTGCTGTTTATTCTATGATAATAATAAACGTGTGTATTGTTTCCCCTTCCTGGGTCCCTGGAAAAATCTTTTCCTACCTACTGACCTCAGTCAAGTCCACCTCCATCCATTGGAGAGGTTCCAGCACTGCAGAACCTACAAGAAGAAGGGGTTCACCCTCCAGTGGTCTCCCAAGGGTCTCCTTTGCCCTTGCGCAAAATTGGAAGAGACTGTGATTAGTGACCTTTTCTATGTCAAGAAAGTATCCTTTTGAGCATTTCTTCCAGATGAGTGGGCTCTTCTCATTCTATATCTATATAACCAAAAGAGACCTTTGAAAACTCCTTCTAAAAACAGAATGATTTCCTGGAACATGACTTGCTATCTTCCCTCATTAAAGACAGACACTGTTGGCAACCAGATAGCTACCGCCCTTGCTAAAAAGAATATTGTAAAGTTCTGCACTCTGATATACATGCAAAATGCCAAGCATTCTTATTAGTGATAATAAAATGAAGACATTCAGGCCCAGAGTAGTTGAGTGACTTGTCCAAGGTCACTCAGCTAGTACAAGGCAGAACTAGATTTAGAGACCAGGCTGTGAACTCCAGACCCTATGGCATTTCTTTGCCTCTTAAGTGTCATGTTACCTTTGAGATGTTATCTTAATGACCCCCGAGTCCTCACCCTGTTTCTGGAAGAAAGAGTATATCCTTTGTGAACCAAGCTATTCAGTATTAAAGAAAGCATTTTAAGTCTGAGGCATATTGTGAATAGTGTTTAACATTCCTGAACTCGAGGCCTGGCCATCTTGGCCTGCTCCCTTTGATGGTAAGTTAAACATCAAGGCTGTAATAATAGACTCTGCATGTCTTAATAGAGAATAAAAGCTGGGCATTTTGCACGTGCACAGGAAATTCCTTTAAAATAACCAAATATTAGGAGTTTATTTTTTATTCTTAAAATAAGAAATTGATTTATCTTCAAAAGTTACTCTCCAGAGCTCTTCTTATACAGAGTATTTTTCAGCTGAATGTAATGTTAATGTCTGTTCAAGCAGCATGTGTAAGACATGAAACTCCATAGTCACCCAGGCAACATTCAAGCTACCATCTTCTTTCTGTTGGGTCATCCCAGGAGCCTCTTAACTGGTCTCTCTACCCTTGCTCATTCTTCTTCACCCCCATAATTTACTGATCTTTGGTTCACCCAGGACCCAGAATGAACCTTCTAAAATGAATGTCAAAACAGTTTACTCTTTCTCTACTCTTTTTTTTTTCCCTACGTCTTCATTCAACAAATGTTTGCTGAGCCCTTACTTATGCCAGGTGCTGTTCTAGGTGCTGAGGATATATCAGTGAGTCAAGCAAAGATTCTAGCCGTTGTGGAGTTAGCAGAGCAGGCAGAGAATAATAAAGATCACTAATAAAAATGAAAGGAGCAGAGACCTGGAAGAAAAATGCAGCAAGGGAAAGGGATCATGCAAAGATTGGGGATAGTGTTGAGGGAGAGCCATTCACCTTTTAAGATAGCATGGTCACCTTAGACCACATTGAGAAAGTCATTTGAGCTCAGAACCCTCAAATGGTTTCCCATCTCAGAGAAAAACCCAAAGGCCTTGCAATCGCCTATAAGACCCTACAAGATCTAGACACCCCCACATCGCAACTTCTCTGACGTCATCCCCTATTACTATCCCTCTGGCTAAGTGGTCTTCAAACTTTGGTAGTATTCGATCATCTGGAGAACTTGTTAAATCAAAGATCACTAGCACTAGAGAAATCCAAATAAAGTTTGCAGTTTAGTTATTAGTGTGGTATAACTGTTAATCTCTTAGTTTTGAAAAATGTGCCATGATGGAGTAAGAGGCTGACGTCAGGGGAAGATGGGTGTAAGGAAAATCTTTGTACTGTCTTTACAACTCTTCTGTCAATCTGAAATTATTTCAATATCAAAAAGTTAACACACACACATATACATGCACATACACACTGCTGAGCCTCACCCCAGAGTTCCCATACCTGCAAGTGTGGAATGGGGCCTGAGAATTGGCATTTCTAACTAGTCTCCAGGTGAAACTGATGCTGTTTGTCCTAGGACTCTGTTTGGAGAACCACAGCCCTGGGTAACTCTGCTCCAGCCAAGACATCCTTGATCCCCCTGGAACAGCTCAGCAGGCTCCTACCTCAGAGCATCTGCACTTGCCTAAAATGCAATTCCCTTGAGACCAAAGTGTGCAAAGCTCATTCCCTTAACACCTGCAGGTCTCTTCTCCACAGGGAAGCATATTCACTTGGTTCAAAGTGCCCACACCGTTCCTCACAGTCTCCCGTGTCCATCTTTCCTGCTTTATTTTTTTCTATTATAGCACTAGGAAGTGACAGACTGTACAGTCATGCACTGCATAGCTGTGATTTAGTCAATGAGGGACTGAATATACAACAGTGATCCCATAAGATTATGATGGAACTGAACAGTACCTATCACTTAATGACTTCGTAGTCATCCTAATATAGTAGCAATGCATTACTCACGTGTTTGTGGAAATTCTGGTATAAACAAACCTACTGTGCTGCCAGTTGTATAGAAGTCTAGCACATACAGTTCATGTGCATGATAACACACTTGATCATGATAATACATGACTATGTTACTGCTGGACATAATTCATGATACTATACCTTTTATTGTTATTTTATAGTGTACTTCTACTGATAAAAAAAGTTAATGGTAAAACAGCCTCAGGCAGGTCCTTCAGGGGATTTTCTAGAAGACAGCATTGTTTTCATAGGAGATGATAACTCCATGCATATTACTTCCCCTGAAGACCTTCCAGTGGGACAAGATGTGGAGGTGGAAGACTGTGATATGGATGCTTTTGACCCTTTGTAGACCCTTTGTGTTTGTGTCTTAGTTTTTAACAAAGTAGTTTAAAAAGTAAAAAAAATTAAATGAAAAAAATTAAAAATAGAAGCAAGCTTATAGAATAAGGATATAAAGAAAATAGTTTTGTGCAACTGTGCAATGTGTCTGTGTTTTAAGCTCAATATTATTACAAAACAATAAAAATAATTAAACAATGAAAAGTATATAAAGTAAAAATATTACAATAGGGTAAGGTTAATTTATTATTGAATAAAGAAAAAACTTTAAATAAATGTAGTGTATCCTAAGTGTACAGTGTTTATAAAGACCATAGTGGTGTACAGTAATGTCCTAGGCCTTCACATTCACTTACCACTGACTCACGGACTCACACGGAGCAACTTCCAGTACCGACAAGCTCCATTTATGGGAAGGGTCCTATAGAGGTGTACCATTTTTTTATCTTGATACTGTGTATTTTTATTGTTCCTTTTCTATGTTTAGATACACAAATACTTATCATTGTGTTATAATTGACAGTATCCAGTACATTAACATGCTATGCAGGTGTGTAGCCTATAGGAGCAATAGGGCTATATCATCTAGGTTTGTGTGAGTAAGCACACTGTGTGATGTTCACACAAGGATGAAATCACCTAAGGACACATTTCTCAGAACGTACCCCTGTCGTTAAGCAATGCATGACTGTATTTACTGTTTATGTATATTTCTGTCTACCAACTCCCGTCCCAGAAATGTAAATTCCATGAGAGTAGCTTCTCTGTCTCATTCTTTGCCATGTCCCTGGCACTTAGAAAGGCGTCTAATCAGTGTATGCTCAAAGACTACACGTTTACTGAAGGAAAGAATGAATAGAGTAAAACTGTCCATGAGGAGTGGTGGAGCGGAGTGGTTAAGAGGTGGATGAAGCTGGAAACCATCATTCTCAGCAAACTAACACAGGAACAGAAAACCAAACACCGCATGTTCTCACTCATAAGTGGGAGTTGAACAATGAGAACACATGGACACAGGGAGGGGAACATCACACACCGGGGCCTATCGGGGGTGGGGCTGGGGCTGGGGAGGGATAGCATTAGGATAAATACCTAATGTAGATGACGGGTTGATGCGGGCAGCAAACCACCATGGCACGTGTATACCTAGGTAACAAACCTGCATGTTCTGCACAGGTATCCCAGAACTTAAAGTATTAAAAAAAATAATAATAATAATAAGCTCAGCTTCAAGAGTCAGAATGATTTGGGCTCAAATGCTTACTCAGCCACATCCTTCTTGTTTATTTAGCCTTGGAAAAATTACTTTCCTCAACTACAACCGGGGGTTTCCAGTTGTACTATCTCATAGAGAAATGTGAACATTCAATGCAGTAATGCAGATAAATTATCACAGGGCTGGGCACAGAGTAATATCTCAATAAATGTCAGTTCATACTATTTTTGCTCTACAAATTTGACCCCTGTGATAATTCAAACAGGACCTTGGTTAAACTTCAACTTTGTGTAGAAAACCATTTCTTTGGGGTTGGTAAAAAGTGAATAATGCTATGGAGAATATTTAAGCTACTAACAGAAGAAACTATTTTTAAATACTCCCAAGCACTTTCAAAGTGTCTGGTTGCTGTTCCAATTATCTCTACTTTTGTTGAAAATCATTCTATGTAACCGTGAAAGTAAAACCTCTAAGGATTGTTCCAAACTATAGTTGGAAATGCTTTAAATAAACTTTGTTAACCTAACTTATCTTAAAACTACAAAAATAGGTTTCTTTCCTTAAAAATATATATGTTTATAAATACATATTTAATTACAAATATATTATATCTCTATATTATATTAATAGAAAATGTAATGTATTCCTATATTATATGTTAATACCTAATATGAAGATTGATTTTAATATATTTATATGTTTAGCTTTAATAAATATTTACACATATATTTCTTTATTTATAACTATTTATATTGATTTATAAATGAGCGTGTTCCCTGATTTAGAAATCCAGATGGAGCTAATTCAAGCAGTTCTGATTAACACAGCTTTTGTGTAGCTCCACACCATGTGAATGCAGCTCCTTGCTTAAGAACTCAAATGCTGGCCCACAGTATTTACCAGATGTGGAAGATGATCCATATTTGTTGTGAGGCAGATGTACCAAGTTGAAATTTTTTTTTTTTTCACTTTTTCCCTATTATGCTCCTCCCAACATTCACATCCTCGCCACCAACTCTTAATGAAAACTTCATCCGTGGGTGGCATCTTGGCCAGCACCCTTAGAACTGGGTTTGCAATGGACATCATAACTGTCAATGAAAAGACTCAGAGATAAAAGCACTTAGAAAAGAAAAGTTAACTTGCAACAAGGGCAGAGGAGTCAGACTTCAAAAAGACCGGCTTGCCACACAAAAAACACAAAAGGTTTTTAAAGAACAAAACCACAAGCTCACCAAGGCTACCAAGGGCATGTGAGTCTGTTCATGGTAAGGAAAAAAACAGCATTTTGACATGATTATTGTAAGAGAAAGGTTGTGAAATACTTCAGTTATGGGCATTGCAAAAATCAGGAACAGAATTGTCTTTGCTAGGGGTCCATGCTTATGAGAAATGCAAATTTCATTTATTTTGGGGACCAGAGACAGATAGAGCACCTATTATTTTTATTAATTTCAGGGTTCAAAATTTGCCTGTATTTTTTTTTCCCTTGATTATAGTATGTGTCATGCATGTTTACTAATCATGATGACAGGCCACAATGTCAGTTTTGCTTTACCAAATGTCCTTGTTCAACAAATTCAGCTTTTGCTCAGGGCCCAGCCCTTGTTGCTTCTGTTCTTAATGGGTTTTCTGTTTTCCACAATTGCCCACCCATTACATTAACAGTAGCTGACATTCACTGAGTGCTAGGGACAGAGGTAGGTGCATTATACAATAATAGCTAATATTTATTGAACTTTTTCCAGGATTTCCTGTTCTAATCAGTCTTCACATTATCTCATTCAATCTTATGATAACCTAAAAGGTAGATACTAGTATAATCTCCATTTACATAGGAAGAAACTGAGGCACAAAAAGGTAAGCAACTTGCTTGATATCACACAGGAGATAAGCAGAGGAGCTGGGATTTGAACCTGACTCCAGAGTCCCAACCATGCTATGCTGTGCTGTTCCATCTGCAGTTGCATATTTTCTTCCTTTTCTAAAATAATTTTTATTTTGTATTTTTGTGGGTACATGGTAGGTATATACATTTATGGGAAATGCAATGCATAACAATCACATCAGAGTAAAAGGGGTATCTGTCATCTCAAGCATTTATCCTTTGTGTTACAAACAATCTAATCATAATCTTATTTATTTTAAAATGTACAATTAAATTATTATTGATTATAGTCACCCTGTTGTGCTATCAAACACTGTATCTTTTTTCTTTCTAATTATATTTTTGTACCCGTTAACCATCCCCACTTCCTCCCTAACCTCCCACTACCCTTCCCAGCCTCTGGTAACCATCCTTCTTGCTTATCTCCATGATTTCAATTGTTTTAATTTTTAACTCCTATAAATAAGTGACAACAGGCAAAGTTTGTCTTTCTGTGCTTGGCTTGTTTTACTTAACATGATGACCTCCAGTTCCATCCATGTTGTTGCAAATGACAAAATCTCATTCTTTTTTATGGCTGCATAGTACTCCATTGTGTATATGTGCCACATTTGCTTCATCCATTCGTCTGTTGATGGACACTTAGGTTTAGGTTGCTTCCAAATTTTGGCTTTTGTGAATAGTGCTGTAATATACATGGTAGTCCATGTATCTCTTCAATATACTGATTTTCTTTCTTTTGGGTATATACTTAGCAGTGGGATTGCTGGATCATATGGTAGCTCTACTTTTAGTATTTTGAGGAACCTCCAAACAGTTCTCCATAGTGGTTGTAGTAATTTACATTCCCACCAACAGTGTTTGAGGGTTTCCTTTTCTCAATGTTTTTGCCAGCATTTGTAACTGCCTGTCTTTTGGATATAAGCCATTTTAACTGGGGTGAGATGATATCACATTGTAGTTTTGATTTTAATTTCTCCTATGATCAATGATGTTGAGTACCTTTTCATATACCTCTTTGCCATTTGTATGTCTTCTTTTGAAAAATGTCTACTCAGATCTTTTGGCTCATGTTTCAATCAGATTATTATATTTTTTCCTATAGAGTTGTTTGAGCTTCTTATATATTCTGGTTGTTAATCCCTTGTCAGATGGATGGTTTGGAAATATTTTCTCCTATTCTGTGGGTTGTCTCTTCAATTTGTTAATTGTTTCCTTTACTATGCAGAAGCTTTTTAACTTGATGTGATCCCATTTGTCCATTTTGGCTTTGGTTACCTGTGCTTGTGGGCTATGACTCAAGATATTTTTGCCCAGACCAACGTCCTAGATTGTTTTCCCAATTTTTTGTAGTAGTTTCATAGTTTGAGGTATTAGATTTAAGTCTTTAATCCATTTTGATTTGACTTTTGTATATGGGAATAGATAGGGTCTAATTTCATTCTTCTGCATATGGACATCCAGTTTTACCAGCACAATTTATTGAAAAGACTGTCTTTATGGACATTTATTTAAAATATGAGCATTTTAACAATATTGATTTTTCCAGTCCATGAACATGGAATCTCTTTCCAGTTTTTTGTTACCTCTTCAATTCCTTTCACCAGTGTTTTATAGGTTTTATTGTACAGATCTTTCACTTCTTTGGTTAATTCCTAGGTATTTAATTTCATCTGTAGCTATTGTAAATGGGATTATTTTCTTGATTTCTTTTTCAGATTGTTTGCTGTTGGCATATAGAAATGCTACTAGTTTTTGTATGTTGATTTTGTATCCTGCAACTTTACTGAATTTGCTTATCAGATCTAATAGTTTTTGGGTGGAGTCTTCAGGTTTTTCCAAATATAAGATCATATCATCTGCAAACAAGGTTAATTTGATTTCTTTCTTTTTAATTTGGACACCTTTATTTTTTTTATCTTGTCCAGTTGCTCTAGCTAGGACCTCCAGTACTATATTGAATATCAGTGGTGAAAGTGGCATCTTTGTCCTGTTTCAGATGTTAGAAAAGAGGCTTTCCATTTTTCCCCATGCAGTATGGGTCTGTGGGTCTGTCATATGTGGCTTTTATTATGTTGAGGTATGTTCCTTCTATACACAGTTTTTTTGAGGGTTTTAATGATGAAGGAATGTTGAATTTTATCAAATGCTTTTTCAGCATCAAATAGAATTATCATATTATCCTTCATTCTGTTGATATGATGTATCACATTGATTTTCATATGTTGAACCATCCTTGTATCCCTAGGATAAATCACACTTGGTCATGATGAATGACATTTTTAATTTGTTGTTTAATTTGTTTTGCTAAGATTTTCTTGAGGATTTATGCATTAACGTTCATCAAAGATGTTGGCCTGTAGTTTTCTTTTTTTTGATGTGTCTTTGTCTGATTTTGGTGTCAGGGTAATACTGGCCTTGTAGAATGAGTTTGGAAGTATTTCCTCCTCTATTTTTTGGAATACTTTGAGTAGGGTTGGTATTAGTTCTTCTTTAAATGTTTGGTAAGATTAAGCAGTATAGCCATCAGGTCCTGGGCTTTTCTTTGCTGAGAGACATTTTATTACAGCTTCCAACTTACTACTTTTTACTGGTCTGTTCTTTTGAATTTCTCCATAGTTCAATCGTGGTAGATTGCATGTATCTTGAAATTTATCCATTTCTTCTAGGTTTTCCAACTTATTGGCATACAGTTGCTCATAGAGACCTCTAATGATACTTTGAATTTCTGTGGTATTGGTCATAATGTCTCCTTTTTCAGCTCCTATTTTACTTATTTGGGTCTTCTCTCCTTTTTGTAGTTAGTCTGGCTAAAGGTTTGTTAATTTTGTGTATCTTTCCAAAAAACCAACTTTTTGTTTCAGTGATCTTTTGTCCTGTTTTCTTTGATTCCATTTATTTTGGCTCTAATCTTTATTATTAATTTTCTTCTACTAATTTTGGGTTTGGTTTGTGCTTGCTTTTCTAAGTCTTTAAGATGCATTATTAGCTTGTTTATTTGAAGTTTTTCTCCTTTTTTGATGTAGGTGCTGGCAGCTTAAACTTCCTTGTTAGGACTGCTTTTGCTTTATCCCGTAGAGTTTTATATATTATGTTTCCATTGTTATTTATTTCAAGCCATTTTTAAATTCTTTCTTAACTTCTTCATTAACCCACTGGTCATTCAAGAGCATACCATTTAATTTCTATGTGTTTGTATAGTTGCCAAAATTCTTGTTATTGATTTCTAGTTCTATTCCATTGTGGTCTCTGAAGATATTTAATATTATTTTAATTTTTGAATGTTTTATGTTTTAAGACTTGTGTTGTGCCCTAACACACAGTCTATCCTTGAGAATGATCCATGTGCTGAGAAGAAGAATGTATATTCTGCAGCTGTTGGGTGAAATGTTCTGTAAATATCTGTTGGATCCATTTGGTGTATAGTACAGATTAAACCCAATGTTCCTTTGTTGATTTTCTGTCTGGATGCTCTGTTCAGTGCTGAAAGTGGTGTAGTAAAATCTCCAACTAATATTGTATTGGGGCACTATCTCTTTCTTTAACTCTAATACTATTTGCTTTATATATCTAAGTGCTCCAGTTTGGGGTATACATATTTACAATTGTTATATCCTCTTGCTGAATTGGCCCTTTTATCATTAGATAATGACCTTCTCTGTCTCTTTTTATGGTTTTTTTCTTGAAATCTATTTTGTCTGATATCAGTACAGCTATTCCTGTTCTTCATGGTTTCCATTTGCATGGAGTATCTTTTCCATCCCTTTATTTTCAGTCTGTGTTTTTATAGTTGAAGTGCGTTTCTTGTAGGCAACAGATCACCAGGTCTTTTTATTAAAATCTATTCAACCACTCTATGTCTTTTGATTGGAGAGTTTAGTCCATTTACATTCAGTGTTATTGTTAAGGATTTCCTCCTGCCATTTTGTTACTTTTTTTCCGGTTGTTTGTAGTTTTCTTTTTTCTTTACTTCCTACTTGTCTTTCTTTTATTTAAGGTGACTTTCACCGGTGATATGTTTTAATTCCTGCTTTTTATTTCTTGTGTATCCATTGTGTGTGTGTTTTTTTTTTATTTGAGGTTACCATGAGGCTTCTAGTTGCATAGTTTCTTAAATCCTCACAACCCTGTGAGATGGGCATTATTACCTCCATGTTATAAATGAAGTAAGTGCAGAGTTTAACTGACTTACCAAAATGACATAGAAAATGGCAGAGTGAGAATTTAAATAGGAAACATTTTGTCCCTAAGATTTTCCAGTGCACTGTCACAATGTCTGTAAGATATCCTGGTTCTTGTTGGCCACCATGCGGTCTTTGGACAGCCCACATGAGTTGGCCCTCTGGTGTATGACTTCCCTGGTTTCTCCCTCTCTGGTGCTCAGACTCTTGAGATGTGTGGATTCTTGAGAAAGTTGGGATTAAGGATGAAGGGGTTCTTGTTTGCTAAAAGAAATAATTATTTTCCGATTATAAGTTATATATCCAAATTCAGTTCAGTCTTCACTAAGAGACCTCAGTGTACACAGTCCGGTGTTACGGGTCTGCTTTGGGGCCAGAGAGAGAGAACAGAGTTTGTCTAAGATACACCTTCCTTCTTTGAATAACTTATAATCTAATTGGGCAAACAAAAATGACACTGAGACACAGACGTGCACTGAGCTTTCTTTGTGTTACTGATGGAATGCTATAAGGGTTCAAAAAGACACTGGAGCTCTTGGACAAGCCTCTTGGGGGATGAGGACCTTAATGACATGTGGAATCTGGAGGTGAGCAGGAATATTCACTAGGCATGGACAAAGAGGTAGAAGAAGGAGCTGGTGAGTAAATGTATTCAGGGAAGAGGGAGAGGAAGAGGGAAACTGACATTTACTGATACCCTTTATATGTGCCAGATGCTGAGCAAGGCACTACTCCAATGACTTCTCAAATTAGCTATGCAAGATCAGTGGGATTACTTTCATTTTACAGATGAAAAAAATCTGAGGCTCAGAAAGGTTAAGTAATTTATCCTTGGTCACTCAGTTCTTAAGTGATAGAGTGGGGTTCAAACTCAGTCTTGACTGGTAACAAAATTCATGTTATTCTAATGCTGCTAGGATTTTATAGAATTTCCAACCTCCCCAGAAGAAAAGATCTACACAGGCAACTTGACTCCTTTCTGAACTCACGGCAAGAGAACCTTTGTTTGCTTTTGATGAAGCACAAACCTTGGTCCTGGCTTCTTGCTGATTGGTAAAGGGATACTTGCTGTGCTGGGGCCTCCAGCATGACAGGTCACAAGTCTGGGCCCTATGGGTTGAACATGGTGGACAGGGCCATGCCACGGTTTGGCCAGCTGGGCTCAATCCAACACAAAGGCAAGTTCTGGAAGCTGAAGCCTGAGCCTGAGGATCTAGGTAAGGAGGTCATGTCAAGTTGGTGCTGTCTGGAGAATACCGACAACCCCGTAGAAGCCTGTGGTGGACAGGTCAGTTTGGTTTCACTGATTGTGTGCCAGATAGGCCTTGTGCTAGGGACCAGAGATACCAAAGTGACTCAAACACAAACCTGGTCCTCACTGGGCTAGCAATTTTTCTGCACAGATGGGCAAAGAGATAATTTAAATATAACTTTATAAGTGTCATGATTCATTCAGCTATATTCAGCCTCCATATATTTGACTGTCTTCTGGGAAGGTTTTTGGAAGGACTGATCACCCAGCACCTGCTTCAGTGTGGACTCTGGGACCTGGGTGTGTCTACATGATCTATGATGCCATGACCCTGCAGGTTATAGCATGCCTAATGAGTGGAATGGTCAATCACATGATCAAAGCATGACACTTAGATGCATTGTTCATTTCTGAATATGCATTTACAAATAAAGGACAGAAAGTTATAATAGATATAACTTTGAATGAAGATTCTTCTTACGTGCTTTGTATGTCAAGGTTCTGTCAGTCTCTGATGGAGCAAAATGTATACAGGCATACTTTGGAAGTATTGCAGGTTCAGTTTCAGCACACCAAAATAAAGCAGGTGGCACAAATTTTTTGGTTTCCCAGTGCATGTAAAAGTTATGTTTATATCATACTATAGTATATCAAGTGTGCAATAGCATTATATTGGAAAAACCAATGTACATACCTTAATTTAAAATACTTTATTGCTGAAAATGCTAACAATCACCTGAACCTTCAGCGAGTCACAATCTTTTGGTTGGTGGAGGGTCTTGCCTCAATGTTGATGGCTGCTGATTGATCAGGTGGGTGGCTGCTGAAGGTTGGGGTGACTGTGGCTATTTCTTAAGACAACAATGAAATTTGCCTCATTGTGACTCTTTTTTTCATGAAAGATTTCTCTGTAGCATATGATGCTATGTGTTAGCATTTTACCCTTAGTACAACTTCTTTCAAAATTGGAGTCACTCCTCTCAAACCCTGCTGATGCTTTATTAACTAAGTTTATGTAATATTCTAAATCTTTTGTTGTCATTTCAACAATGTTTACAGCATCTTCACTAGAAGTAGATTCCATCTCAAGGAACCACTTTCTTTTCTCAACTACAAAAGGCAATGCCTCATCCATTCAAGTTTTATCATGAGACACAGCAATTCAGTTGCTTATTCAGGTTCTATTTTAAATTCTAGTTCTTTTGTTGTTTTAACCACATCTGCAGCTGCTTCCTCCACTGAAGTCTTGAACCCCTCAAAGTCATCCATGAAGGTTGGAATCCAGATTCTTGTTAATGTTAATAGTTTGACCTCTCCACATGAATCATGAATGTTCTTAATGGCATCTAGCATGGTGAATCTTTTCCAGAAAGTTTTCGATTTGCTTTGCCCAGATCCATCAGAGGAAGCACTGTCTATGGCAGATATAGCCTTACAAAATGTGTTTCTTAAATAATAAGACTTGAAAGTCAAAATCACTCCGTGATCCATGAGCTGCAGAATGGATGCTGTGTTAGCAGACATGAAAACAACATTAATCTGCCTGTACATCTCCATCAAAGCTCTTGGGTGACAAGGTATGTTGTCAAAAAACAGTAATATTTTGAAAGGAACCTTTTATTGTGAGCAGTAGGTCTCCACAGTGGGCTTAAAATATTCAGTAAAACAGATGTGCTGTCATCCAGGCTTTGTAGTTTCATTTATAGAACACAGGTAAAGTAGATTAAGTTGAATTCTTAAGGGCTCTAGGGTTTTCAGAATGATCAGTGAGCATGGGCTTCAACTTAAAATTACCAGCTGCATTAGTCCTTACATGACAAGAGAGTCAGCCTGTCCTTTGAAGCTTTGAAGCTAGGCATTGAATTCTCTCTAGCTATAAAAGTCCTAGATGGCATCTTCTTCCGTTAGAAAGCTGTTTCTTCTATGTTGAAAATCTGTTGTCTAGTGTAGTCACCTTCATCAGTTATCCTAGCTAGATTTTCTGGATAACTTGATGCAGCTTCTATATTTGTACTTGCTGCTTCACCTTTCACTGGCTTCTTTCCTTAAACCTCATGAACCAACCTCTGCTAGCTTCCAACTCTTCTTCTGCAATGTTCTCACCTCCTTCAATCTTGATAGAATTGAAGAGAGTTAGGGCCTTTCTCTGGATCAGGCTTCGGCTTAAGGAAATGTTGTGGCTATTTTGATCTATCTAGAACTCTTCACTGAAACTTTCTGCATATCAGCAAGAAGGCTGTTTTGTTGTCTTACTATTCATGTGTTCACTGGAGTAGCACTTTTAATTTCCTTCAAGAGCCTTCCCTTTGCATTCACAGCCTTGCTAACTGTTTAGTGCAAGAGGCATAGCTTTCAGCCTATATTGGCTTTTGATGTGCCTTCTTTACTAAGCTTAATCATTTCCATTTAAAGTGAGAGCTGTGTAACCCTTCCTTTCACTTGAACCTTACAGGCCATTGTAGTGTTATTAGTAGTTCTCATTTCAATATTATTGTGTCTCAGGGAATGAAGAGGCCTGAGGAGAGGAGAAAGACAGGAGAGCAACAGTCGATGGAGCAGTCAGAGCACACAACATGTATCATTTAAGTTTGCCATCTTCTAGGGACACAGTTCATGGCTCCTGAAAACAATTACAATAGTAACATCAATGATCACGGCTCACTGATCACCATAACAGATATAATAGTGAAAAAGTTTGCAGTATTTCAAGAATTTCCAAAATGTGGCATAGAGACACAAAGTGAGTCCATCCTGTTGGAAAAAGGATACCATTAGACTTGCTCGATGCAGGGTTGCTACAAACTTTCATTTTGTAAAAAACACAGTATCTGCGAAACAAAATAAAATGAAGCATATTAAAACAAGGTATGTCTGCAATTGTTATGGCAAAATGCTATGATAACTACTGATAACAATAAAAAATTATTAATTTCAAATACAAAATAATTCCCATACCTTTCAAATAGTTAATAAATGGAGAGATAGTATGATGCTAATATAGATATTTTAAAAGGGGTAGGCTAGCTAGATAACTTTAAAACCTAATAGCCTCTTTGAGCCAACAAATCTTTAAAAAGTTTGAATAATAATACATGACAGGATAATAGAGAATAGTTTCGATTAGAATGCCCTTGCTTGTAGAATTATTTGTCACACTTCTTAAATAATCTTAAAGAACTTAATGATATTTACTTTCCATTTCGGCCATGAGTCTTGGGAGAAATGTTTTATTTGGAAGGCACCACCTCTTGTGAGGATGAATTTAAAAAATTAAAATGCCAAGTTTCCCCTCTCAAAGGGGAAAAACCTCCCAAATCATGTGAAGCACCATCTATGCTAAGTCCTCAGACGTAAAAGAGATACATAATAAGAAGAAAATAACAGCGTGTAGGAGAACGGTATGATACTCAAACTGTATTTTATTCTAGTGGATCAAACTGTAAGAAACAGACTTCACAGAAACCCATTTCAGCCCTGGGGCACCAGAGGCCTCACTCTGCTTAGAGCCTTTCAGAGAGGAAGAACAACCCCGGAGGTGGTGGCAGCATCCATGCCAGTGGTCACTATGGCACCGCTGGCCAGAAAGCACCCTGCTCCTCCATTCCTCAGTGCAAGTGCCTCGAATAGTCACCATAGTGACTGCTGCAGTGGATGGCACTGGAAAATCACTGGGCAGCACTCTGACATCAAAGATTTGAAATTCAACTATTCATTTCATTTTCTTTCTTTTCTTTTTCTTTAAGAGACAGGGTCTCATTCTGTCACCCAAGCTGGAGTGCAGTGGCGTGATGCCAGCTCATTGAAACCTCAAACTCCTTGAAGTGGACTAAAGCGATCCTCTTGCCTAGCCTCCTGAGTAGCAGGAACTATGAGCAAGCGCCCCCACGCCTGGCTAATTTTAACATTTTTTTTTTTTTTTTTTTGTAGGGACAGGATCTCATTGCCCAGGCTCTGGCTAGTTTTTAATTTTTTTTTTTTTTTTTTTTTGTAGAAATGGGGGTCTCACTGTATTGCTCAGGCTGGTCTTGAACTCCTGAGCTTAAACAATTTTCCTGCCTCGACCTTCCAAAGTATTGGGATTACAGGTGTAAGCCACCATGCCCAGCCTATTAATATTTTTAATAATACAACTGTAATAATAAGTCAATCATTGATAGAATTTGAGATCCTTCAGGCCTCACCCACGTTGTTCCAAAACTGCTATGGTCACTAGCTCTGCATGGCCCCAACGAGCTTCACGTAGGTGCCGACATCAGCGCCTGGCCTCAGGCCCACGCATGAGCCTCTCACATCTACCTGGGCTTCCCTGTTGGCTCCAAGGGACCTCACCACATGCCCTGCTTGAGCAGCCTGTGGTCCAGAGGAGTTAGTACCCACTGTGGGGGCAGCAACCAACTGATGATGGGAGCTGGTGAATAAGTTCTTCCCCTTTCCACTGACCATACATAGCCCTGAGACACTGTTCATGTATTTCTCAGGGACTAGTCCCGCAGGATCCAACAGTCAGCACACATGGCTGTGGCCACTTCGGTAATGCATCCTCCTCTTGGCTCTCCCTCTGTGGTGGATTTAAAAATATGTCCACAAGTTCTTTGATATTCATCCACTCAACAGATGGAGTTCCACTTTTCTCCCCTTGAGTGTGGGCTGTATTTATTGCCTCCCTTGTAGAGAATAGATTTTGGCAGAAGGGATGAGATGTCACATCCAAGGTTAGGTTATGAAACCACTCTGGCTTCCTTGTTAGGGTCTCTCTCTCTCTCTCTCTCTCTCTGTTAAGGGGTGAATTGTGTTCCCTCAAAATTCACATGTTGAAGCCCTAGTCCCTGTGCCTCAGAATGGGACTAGGAGATATTTGGAGATAAGGTCATGATCGAGGTGATTAAGCTAAAATGAGGCCACAAGGAAGGTCTCTAATCCAATGTGACTGTTGTATTTTTCAGAAGAGGATATCTGGACACTCAGAGAGACAGCAGGGACACCCATGCACAGAGGAAAGGCCATGTGAGGACGCTGTGAGAAGGCGGCTGTCTGCAAGCCAAGGAGAGAGGTCTCAAGAGAAACTGGCCTGGCAGCCACCTTGCTCTCAGACTTGTAGCCTCCAGAATGGTGAGAAAACAAACTTCTGTTGTTTAAGCCACACAGTCTGTAGTACTTTGTTATGGCAGCCCAAGCACACTAATACACACTCTCTCAAATTCCTCTTTCTCATCACTTGCTCTGGGGGAGGCCAGCCACTGAGCCCAGCCTCCCAGGTTCCTGCCCCTCGAAACCTTGTGGGATGATAAATGCTTGTTGTTTTAAGCCACTGAGTGTGGGGGTAATTTGTTACACAGCAATGGAAAGCTAATGCCCCCTCCTTCCTTACCTCCTTGCCCTTGTCTTCACCCCGTGCCCAGGGATGGTCCCTATGGAGTGATATAATTCTCATAAATCCTCTGACTCAGGCCCTACATTCTGGGGGAAACAGACTAGGATCATCCCAGATTTCCTCTGTGAGGCTCACGGTCTGCTCTGACCTTGACTTTGGTTGATTCTTGCCTTTTAACATTTACCTATACAGGATTGGGTCAGAATGTGTATTCAGTGCACCTCGAAGTCATGTCATGGAATCAAAATGTATTAATCAAACCCCTACTGTGCGCGGAGACTGTGCTGGTCCTGAAATAGAAGATGGTTAGGAAAAGCAGGTATGCTCCTTTCCCCACGATGCACCCAGGAGTTGGGGGGCACCTGTAATCAAATATGTATGACTTCATGAGGAGCCTCCTGAGATTCCAGCCCTCCTCTAAGCCCACGGTGTGTGCACTTGGCAGAGCCTACCTAGAGGCTTTGGGACCCCCTCCTTTCTAGCCTCTCTTTCTAGCCTCCCTTTCATGAAAAGGGAGTGTCATTTATGACACTCAAGAGCTCAGCCCCTGAATGTGTAGTTCTAGTTTCCTATGTCTTCCATTTCCTCCTTTCCACAGGTGCTTTTTGAGAACTGCTATTTGAGAGACCAGGTGGAACAGTGGTTATAGGCAGAGACTGAGGGGTAAGACTGACCAGGCTTCAATCATGGCCCTTCCTCACTAGCTGCAGGACTTAGGAAAGGTAAGATGCCCCAGATCCCTGATTTCCCCATCTGTAATGTCTTGTGAGCATCAATGCTTATCATAGATTTATGGTGTTCTGGATAGAGCCTGGCATATAATAACTCTTAGCTATTAGCATGTGCTTAGCACAAAGGAGGAAGTCAAACAAGAAGTAATCTGTACCTCCAAGAAGCTATGAACATGGGGGCACTCACATCAACACGTCTAGCTGTTTTGGAGGCCTTGAACAGAGTGCCTAGTGCCCAGCACAGTGCCTGGGTCTGGCTGGAGTGCAGTCAAAGCTTGTTGAAGAAACCCAGTTGTGCTAGTCTGAATCATGGCCCTTAAAGATGTCCACATTATAATCCTCAAAACCTGCAAAAATGTTCCCTTACATGGTAAAAAAGGTCTTGAAAACATGATAAAGTTAGGGATCCTGAGATGAGAGATCATTCTCTATTATCTATGTGAGTCTATTGCAATCACAAGGTCCCTAGAAGAGGAAGGTGGGAGGATCAGAGTCAGAGGAGGTAGGACAGGAAGCAGAGATTGGAGTGATGTGGCCATGAACCACGGAATGCAGGTGGCCTCTAGAAGCTAAACGGGGCGAGGAACAGATTCTCCCCTGGAGCTTCCAGAAGGAACCAGCTCTGCCAACACCTTGACTTTAGCCCTGTATGATTCATTTTTGACTTCTGGCATCCAGAAATGTTAACAGTAATTTTTGTCCTTCTAAGCCACAAAGTACCTGGGAATTTGTTATGGCAGCAAGAAGAAAAACAATATACCAGTCTCATACTCCCTGGGGAGTTGGTGATGAGAGAGTCGGTTCCCCTCACAAAGGAACTTTGTTCCTCTCTGGGGGGCCCAGCCAGCTTAAGAGGCTTAGGAAGGGAGAGAGCCAAGGTTCAGAGGTGAGGAGTCCTGTTTCCCCTGCGTCCCTGGCAAAGGGCCTCCAGTGGAGGAGGTGTGGGGTCTCACACTGCGGCCTCCCCGGGATTGGCCTGGAGAACAGGTCCTGGGATGCGCCAGTGCCCTGAGCAGGGCTGCCTGTTTCCAGGGAGCAGGAGAGCTGGGGCAGCTTACGGAGTGCGCCCCAGTCCGTGTAGGAGGTGGGTGCGAACAGTGTGAGGGCGGCAGTACACCACGACCGAGGTACCCAGGAATAGATCCTGTACTGGCCCCAGATTCTTTCTGGAGGAAGTGAGGTCCTCACACCCCACCCACAGTTAGAGCAGAACAGGTCTTTTACAGCCTGACAGAGAAGACGTCACTCTCCAGAGCTGGAAGACCTAGCTTTTGATGCTGGCTCTTGCTCATTGCCCATGTGACCTTCAGCTAATCCCATAACCTCTCCAAGCCTCAGTTTTCTCAGCTGTAAAATGAGACTAATAAAAGTAGTAGTAGCAGTAATAATCATCATAATAAAAAGTATCTAACACTCCCTGAGGGCCTAAACATGCTGGGACATTCTAGATACTATTTTATTCCAGATACTAAGCACATTCTAGATACTATTTTATTCCAGATACTAAGCACATTCTAGATACTATTTTATTCCAGATACTAACCACATTCTAGATACTATTTTATTCTAGATACTAAGCACATTCTAGATACTCTTTTATTGAGATTCCATCCCAGAACACTCCGCTGGGGTGGGTCCTAGTTTTGTCCCCTTTCTAAAGATAACAGGACTGGCCGGGCGCGGTGGCTCACGCCTGTAATCCCAGCACTTTGGGAGGCCGAGGCGGGCGGATCACAAGGTCAGGAGATCGAGACCACGGTGAAACCCCATCTCTACTAAAAATACAAAAAATTAGCCGGGCGCGGTGGCGGGCGCCTGTAGTCCCAGCTACTCAGGAGGCTGAGGCAGGAGAATGGCGTGAACCCGGGAGGCGGAGCTTGCAGTGAGCCGAGATCGCGCCACTGCACTCCAGCCTGGGCGACAGAGCGAGACTCCGTCTCAAAAAAAAAAAAAAAAAAAGATAACAGGACTTATCCCAGGGAGTTGGATTGAGTTTTAATTCAATGAGTTAACATTTATCAATCTTTTCCTGGCATATGGTAGTATACACAGTAAATGACATATCTGTTATTATTATTATTTTTCCCCCATGGAGAGCCAGGATCCCCCAGATTCTTCCATGCATTTTGTGATGAGTTTGAGCCCCTCTGAAGGCTGCTACAGATGCTCTGTGAGTCACGCAGATCATTTGGTTTACTTCTTAGTGCCCAGCTTAGCACTGGGCATGCCGTGGGAGCTGGGGCAGCAGGTCTGGGCTGCACTTCCAGCAGAGTGTACGTGGGCACCGAAGCCCTTTCACAGATGTGGTTTGATTTTTACCCCTTGGATTGGTCCATAAACCTCAAGGCCTCTTCTGAATGATAAAAGCAGTGATCAGATTAGCTTTTCCTCCTGCACCCTGCAAATGACTTTTTAGTGTGTCTGTCCCAGGTGGCTTGGATGTCCAAAGCCCATTGGAGCCAGGCAGTTGATTCAATGGTGAACATTGTTTTCCCTGGGAGCCAAGCCCAGCCACCTCTCAGGAGTGCATGTCTCTGAGCATTGCTTGGTTCCAGCAGCATGAATCTCAATTTCTTTTGACTCAATAGCAGTAGAGCCCTCCCTTGGAAGTTACACTGGGTGAAGTATTGATTGGAGCAGATGTAATGGACTGATAAGCTTTCTGAGTGCTGAAGAATATTGGCTTCTTATAAGTGTCTTGGCATTTGTGGATCTCCTCTCATTGGGTCCTAGATGAAGCCCCACTGGGGCTGTCCTCTGTAATCAGAAGGGCAGGCTTCACTCTGTGAGATTGGGTTACACTTCAAGCATCTGTCTCCCCAGGTTTTTGGGTGAAATCATTTTCAACCTGAATGCTTACTGGTTGACAAGCTACATACTGTCATCCTGATGGATGGGATGGTGGGAGAAAAGCTACCATCTCATTAAGGGCACAGGTTAACTGAGGGTGATGGATTTTCCATAGCTCTGAGAAAGTCTACAAATCCTTTGTATAAACACTGGCTTGACAGTGAAAACAATTTTCCCTTCTTTTGTTGAGGGCAGCAGACAGAGTAAATATTGACAGATGGACAGGTGTGCTTTGCTAAGAGGCCCACGGCAGGTAAACGAAGCAGGGGAGGAATGCTTTGGTTGAGTCATTGTCAACAGAGGGAAAGCCATTCTCTTTGGGCTCCGTGTTTGGTATGATGGAGATTTTATGAGCCTGAAGAGGCAAGTTGGAACTCTGTAAGACAGTAAAGTCACAACTAGGGCTTGACTTTACCCACCTCCACCCCCGCAAGATTCTGATGCAGAGGGCCTGAGGTGGAGCCCAGGCATCCATCTGTATGTTTACAAAGCTTCCCAGTGGTTTTGGGGGATGTGGTCCAAGGTGGTGAGCCCTCTTAAGACAAAAATGTTTGTGTTTAGTGTGACCCTACTCCCCAGGCATTTCCCAAATATGCTGTCTGGTCCTGAGAGCTTGGGGACAGTGTAGATGACACAAAGATACTACCTTAACCTAAAACTTTTAGAATGTTCAACTTGGACATTGCTGGGAAGAGAGCCTCATCAGGTACAAAGGTGGATGTCCCAGTTGGCTTTCAAAGACCCCCAAATTAAAATCCAAACCCTGATAGGCCCCACCTGACCTGCCTAGCCCTCTATCAATCTCTCTGTCCTCTCTGCCCCTTGCTCCCTGCACTTTAGGCTCTTGTCCTGATGAGTTCCTTTCTCCTCTGGCCCCCTCCACACAGGCTGTTCCCTCAGCCTGGATGCTCTTGTCCCGCTTTCTGTAAGGCCATCTCTGAACCATCCCTGGAGTTCAGAAGGTGTTCCCCATTATTCTTCCTCCTCATACTCTGTTTTCTTATTTATGAAAGTGGCTGTTTTTTGCTTATTGATCATCTCCCACATCAGACTGTAAGTTCCATGAAAGCAGAGGCATTTTTTATTTCTACTACCATTGTGTCCTCAGAGCCCATTGGACTTCCCGGCACATAGTATGTGTTCAATACAGGTTTATGTGGTGGCTGAATGAATCCACACAGAGCTGAAAGAACTCACCATCTGTATTAGTCTGTTTTCACGCTGCTGATAAAGACAAACCTGAGACTGGGTAATTTATAAAGAAAAAGAGGTTCCACGTAGCTGGGGAGGTCTCACAATCATAGCAGAAGGGGAAAAACACTTCTTACATGGCAGAGGCAAGAGAGAATGAGAGAATCGAGCAAAAGGGATTTCCCTGTATAAAACCATCAGATCTCGTGAGACTTATTCACTACCAGGAGAACAGTATGGAGGAAACTGCCACCATGATTCAAGGATCTCCCACCGGGCCCCTCCCACAACATGTGGGAATTATGGGAGCTACAATTAAAGATGAGATTTGGGTAAAGACATAGCCAAACCATACCACCATCCATCCTCAAAGGGACCTAGAGATCACAGCCTGATGTTTCAAGAGTCTAAGCTATTTTTTCTAAGAAAGGAACAGTTAGTGTGAAATAATGAAGTCGCATTCTTGGCTTCCTTAGTAGATGGCCCTCACGGTCTTCTGGCATTGCTTTTTCCCGTTGAGTCATCTCTCTCCCATTTCATTCTAGGCTCCCGCCCACCTTCCCTCACTCATGCCATGCCCTTGTTTCTTTCTTTAGTGAAAATCACAAACCACTGAGAATAAAACTTCTCTCAATGTTCTCACTCCTTTCTCCTTCCCATCTTCATTTATGCCCATATCTTTCCTACCTTATAGTCTCTCAGAGGCTGAGATGTCTTGTACTGAGGGTAGAACTACGTCTGGGAAGGGGCTGGAAGACACATGGGTCCTGGAAGAAGCTGGAAAGCAAAGGACAACCTCTAATATTTCCAACTGCCTTTGGCACCCTCCACCTTCTAAATTAGCCTTGGTGGGAAAGTAGGGGCCCACTCCAGGCGGGGGCTACCATAAGCCATCTCTTGTCACCAAATCCTTCCTCTGTATATACCTTTCCACCAAGTCATATGATACAGATGAAACGAAGTTTGCCTTCAAGGTGTTTAGAGTCAAATTTAAGAATCAGGTTAAGTATCTCAACCTCGAAACACACACACACACACATAAACACACACACACACATACACACACACACACACACAACAAAAAAATAAAGACGGACAGAAAGGGGATCCATTGTATTGTTAGATCAAAAGTTTAAAAATATAAACCTAATTGAATTCATGCTTTATGGAAATAGATTTTAAGTGGTAAATCAGATTAGCACAGTAGCATAAGATGGCAGGAAAGACAAGAAGATAAGGACTTTGGTTTGTATCCTACTTTTACTATTTGCTAGATGTTGGCAACTCACTTAACCTTTGATCTGGAAACTAGGAATAATTTTTAATTTTTAAGGATTAAATAACATTATTGAAGTGAAATTTTCTGGTACAAAGTAAGTACACAGAATAAAATTAGGTCACATTTATTGGGTGCTTACTATGTTCCAGAAACTTCAAGATGCGTTGCCTTTGTTAACTCATTTAATCCTCACAACAGCTCCATAGATGTTTTCCTGCTTTACAGACATGGAAACTGAGGCACAGAGAGGTGGCAGAACATGCCAGCAAATGGGGACTCAGAATTTCTCTACAGAGGCTGGACCGTCACCAGCTTTCCACAGTTCCCCTCTGTCTGTAAAAATTGCTTTCTCTATGAGTCTGTTCATCAGGGTTCTTCTGCACTGAAATGAAGGAAGAGATGAAAATAGTATCACTTTAAATTTTTCAGCATCAAACTGGAAGGTCAAAGCAGACGGGTATGTCCTGGGATGAAAAAAATAAGTTGAGCACCTCATGTTTTTCAAAATATTTCTTCATAAAAGAAGTAGAGACTGTTTGAATTATAAGGGCTGTCATTTGTCATATAAGATATCATTCCCTCTCTGCCAATGCAAAAATCCCCTCTGTTGGAATTTGACCTATTATGGGAGCTTCTACTTGAGTGGGGCAGCCCAATGCACTTGAGTTTCCTTATCCTTTTGACAGGTGACTGCTGCTGGTCCCTGGTGCCCTCTGTACCCGTGGACTGCACCTACAAGGTGCCATTCTCATCAGCAAATGGCTAGAAGTTCAAACTTACATGAGTCAACATTTCCAAGGATTTATAGTTGTAGGTATTCCTATTCCTACTCTCTTCACTAGATATTTACTGCAAGTGCCTATGTCCAGGAATGACATTTCTATGTGGGCAACAGAGCTGACATCAGCTCAGTGTTTCCTGTTTCAGCCTGATGTTTCCATGTCTCAGTATTAATTGTGGCAGTATAGAGGGTTTTAACATCCAGAAGACACCTCAGAGCAAGAATATCTGCTCCCACCCTCCCACCCCCAGGCCCTGAAGTCACTGACACCTTTGACACCATGCTTCATCTTTTGTAACTCTAAACTAAGTTCTTCTGACTCCAAAAGGTCAGTGTTTAATTATTTCATTCATTTCCCCATTCTTCTATGAATCCATCCACCCATCCATCCATCATCCATCATTCATCATTTATTCATCCATCCATTAATCCATCATCCATCTACTCATCATCCACTATCCATCCATCTGCCCATCATTCATCTACCAATTCACTCATTCATCCATCCATCCATCCATCCATCACTCATCTACCCTTCCATTCATTATCCATCATCCATCTATCCACCCAACCATCATCCATCCATCCATCCATCCGTCCATCCATCCATCCATCTATCATCCATTCATCCATTTGTTATAATCACATATTGAGCACCGATTGTGAGTCAATCCAATTCTCAGTGCTGAGGAATTCACAGTGAATCAGGCACTTAGCTCAAGTCTACAAGGGGCCACCATGTCACTCCTACCATCTTTTAGGTTGTACTTGCTCATACATCATCTCTAAGCTTCCTAAACTTCACTTACTTACCACTTGTGCAAATTCACAACTTTCACTTATAACTTGTAGTGTCATTTGCTTAATATTTGTCTTTATGTAAATTATCCTATTTTAAAAATCAGTTTCTTTTAAAAGGAAGCTTTATATTACAGGTAACATTATACATTTGACATAAGTTGTATGTTTTCATAAATAATTAAAATAAGTGCATACAGTGTTCACCTGTGCACCTAAAACCATCTCAGGTACCACCAATGGTAATTACACAACAGTTTGAGAAACTGAACTATATCATGTTTGTCGCACAAAGTCACTCTGAAATGATTATGAACCCCATTTCCAAATGTAAATTCTCAAATGAGGTAATTCTTCTAAGGATGCATTGTTGGCAAGAATTAGAATTTAAGACTGAAACTCAGATCTTCTGGCTGAAAGTCCAGAAAATCCCTTAGAAGATGGTAAAGTTCCGAGATCGCACCACTGCATGCCAGCCTGGGTGACAGAGCGAGACTCCGTCTCAAAAAAAAAAAAAAAAAAAGAAAGAAAAAAAGAAGATGGTAAAGTTAGCACCAACATTTAAAAAATTGAACAGAATATAATAAGATGTAGTATATCACACTTAGTGTGGTTAAGTATGTTTTTGTGAAGCTTAATCATGGTTTAAAATGTGTATCTTACTGTAAGGCTTATAGTCAAACACGTTTGAAAATCATTGCTTTACCCACCATGCCATTTGGAAACTGGGTGCCTTGTTGGCACTCTTGGCTGGAAAGCACTGCTGCACTGCAAAACTCCAGGGATTGTCATTCATATCATCATCAAATCTGCTCTACTGCCTGCTTTTATAAAGAAAATTCTACTGGGACACAGCCGTGCCCATTTGTTTATGTACTGTATATGGCTGCTGTTACGTACAGATAGGGTTGCCATATTTAGCAAATAAAAATACATGGTGTCCTGTGTGTTATTCAACAACCCTTATTACAATGACAGAATTGAATAGTTGTGACAGAGACTGTATGACTTGCAAAACCAGAAATATTTATTATTTGGTCCTTTGCAGAAAACATCTGCTTATTTCTTCCCTGTATGGATGGCACCCTCCGGAACTGTGCAACGCCCAGGCTATGTACATGCACATGGCAGTACTATAGTTGGCCAGTTGCCTCTTGGAAGCTCCTCTTCCTTCCAACTTCCTGTTCTTCCATTGCATTTCAGTGTTTGCTTCTTTTCAGGGCTCTGAACCCAGGTTGTGTGAACAAAGAGAGCTGAGCTTTCCCTCCGAGGAGCTGTCTTCCTAATGTCTCCCAGAGCTGCCCTTTATCCCTGCTCCTGGCTGCCCTCATAGCCACTGCTACTCTTCCCAAGCCTCTGGCCCCTTAGGACATATGAATGGAGACATTTGGACCCTTTTTGTAATAAACTCTGAGTGACATTCTTAAACAGAGGAGTGGGGTTTGGGAATAATGTGAAAAACTGTGAAATTCTCCCAGTGTGAGGGGCCCAGCCCAGTTTTGGACAGTGAATCATGGCCTTGGCCAAGATGTTCTCATTAAAATCTCTGCTGACCTCCTTGGAGGAGTAAAAGCTATTGCCTGCAAAATAGGCAGCTTCTCAGCCTCCTCCTCCATAACCCGGCCTCACTCCCTGGTGGTCTTATTCCACATATCCTTTCCATCTCTGTCCATCTTCTTTTTGCCTTATCTCAACTATTGAGATGAACCTGGCTTGAGACCTGCCCATGTACAGTAACTAGAATGGTAAGATAGGTAAGATACAAGTGATAGCTCAACTCCTTACTATAATTCCCTTGTCATTTCTTTTACTATATATTTTAAAATTCAGATCATGCCTGGAATGATGCATTTGACTCCTGGATCCCACGTCAAGGCAAGCACCAGGAGCTGGAATGGTCTAGAAGAAAGCCAGCAGTATGGCCAAATGCTGGAAGAGTTTTGTTTTGTTTTGTTTTGTTTTGGCACATTTGAGTGGTTTGGGGTTTATAGAACATTAATGTTGGATGGAATCTCTAAAGAAAAACCATGCAAAATCATAGTGAAAAAGTGGCTGCAAGGTTCACAGAAAACTTGGATGTGATCGTAGGTTGTCTTTCAATGTATCCATGGGATGAAACTAGTAAACGTTCTTTGCGTTCTGTTTCTAGCTTTTTCACTGTCATTGCTTTTGACAACACCATCAACATGGTATGGTCTACGTAACTAACATTTATTGAGTGCTCACTGTGGACCAGCCACTGGGGTAAGCACTTTACATACATTACCTTACTTAAACATCACAACAACCCTATAGGGTAGGTATCATCATCCTCATTTCATAGAGTTGGAAACTAAGATGTTGGGAAGTTGAGCCACATAGCTAGTGATATCAGACTGGCCCTTAACCACAAATCTTTTGAAATTTATACTGAGTGTGTGTGTGTGTGTGTGTGTGTGTGTGTGTGTGTGTGTGTCTACTGTGTGTGGCTTTCCTGTGCCTAGAAAATGTCTGGCACATCGTAAGTGATGGATAAATATGTGTGAAGTGAATGAGTGAATGGCACCAAAGTTGGTGCTCTTGGTCATTTTGCTGGTGGGTCTCAAACTTGGCTCTTCATTGGAATTGCTTCCACAACTTTTCAGAATACAAATACTACAGGCCCCTCTGGAGATTCTGAGGTCAGGCCCAGGAGTCTGATTTTCAAACCATTTCCCAGCAGATTCTGATGCAACCAGCTCAGCTTCAGGCCTGCAGACCAAAATTTGGCATCCACGACCGCCATGCTATCCTGCCTCTTAAAAATTTGCAACTTTTTAATGCTTCTGCAGAACAAATAAAACCACAATTTATGCTTCACAATTCGTATAGCTCATCTCACGTCCTTCTCACAGACTTTTCACATTTCAGAATGTTACAAATTGCTTTCTTTTCTTGGATACCAGGATATAACATTGGATCTTGGGAGGCAATTACCTCTGATGAAGGCCCCAAAAGTTACACAAATATTTCTTGTTCTCAGTCTGATTCTCTTTCTACTAAAGAAACCAGCCTCTCTTGTTTATTCTAGAGGAGAGAAGACTCAGGGGGCAATTTAAGCACCTTCGAATTTCAGTGACACTGAAGGAAGAGGGACAAGCTTGTTCTAGTTATCCCTGGGATAAACCTAAGGCTGGGATGGTCTGTATGTCTTGTTTTGCCAAAAGAGAGTTCCAGGTTACCCCTATTTCCCGGATGCAATTGTTAATAGTTCCCCTATTTACTTTCAAGCATGAGCCTGTCTTTGGACAATAAATAATATGGTCATTCCATGTAAGACTAGAAAGAAAAGACATACAAGGAGCTAAGTTTCTGGTCTTTATGAAGAAATAATTTCTAAGAGACATGAAAAAAAAAATTGAAATCAGGCCGCTAAGTTAGGGAGTGAGTTTCGTGTTTCTGGAGCTGTTAAAACAGCTGGCACATGGCTATTTGTTGAAGATAATGGAAAAGAAGTCAAGCATCCGGTGAGCATTGGAGGTCCCTTCTGAATAAGTGTCCAAAATTCTCAGGGGGCATCAGATGCTGTGGTGCCTGTTCTGTGCTAGGGGCATGTGTCACACCCACACCCACATGGAAAGATGCTGCAAACAGCAGAGCCTTCTCTTCTCCCTCTTGGCAGGCTATCTCATGGTCAACCAACACAAGATGTTTTCCCACTACTGTAGAATTGGAGAAGGCTCAAGGTATTTAGGATTTGGCTCTTAACATCATACCCAAGGTCCAATGGCCTCTGCTGAGTAGGCTGGGCAAATCTTCAGGATGTGAGTATACTAGGATAGACTTCCTTTCCTGAGAGCCAGAGCCACATCTGCTTCCATCCGTCTTTGTGGAAAGTGCACGAAGTTTAGGCCACCCCTCTGCTCCCCACCCCTGGTATCCCCAGGTCACTGGGCATGTGTCCATTTGACCTTTGGTGGAGTCTGACCCCTGCTCATACTATCTCAGAGCTGTGCAAAGTGTTAGGGAGTTTTCCAACATTCTTCAGGGAAGTTATCACTTCCAGCCCTGCCCTTCTTCCTATTCCTACATAGCCAGAAAGTAAGGCACTGGCTTGTGAATTTCTCTAAGATTACATGGCACATTGGCTTCAGAGTCAGGGATCCAAACTCAAGATATCCCAGGGGAAATTTGGCCGCAGTATCACACATATTCCCAAGTGGATCCAGAAGTGGGCAGAAACAAACTGAAAGTCTCTAGGCTGAAACATTGTTTTATTCCTGTTGCAGGATTGAAGCTTCTAGTCTCCTTGACTACATCAAGTTAGGAAGGAATGTGAAACAGATAGTGTCTGAGTTCGGGTTTCGTTTTCGGATGAGAGTTGCAATGATTATCTGAGTAAGTCTGTTAATCACATATGCTATCTGGAGATTGCTTTGCTGTTCTTACTCCTTGACAGAGTGAAATTTGATTGGCCAAAAAGATATTATATCAAATACTTCGAATTTTAGTATTAGATATGGTCTCGAAGTCACTGATGCTGACATTTCTCCTAGTGCAGGAAAGTCTTTTACTATGTCCTTAACAGTGGCAAAATTATATTATTTTCTTACATTGCAAATGGCTTTTTATATTTTTAATATTTTATTACTTTCTATTTATAAAAGTATTGTATACTCATTGTAGAAAATTGGAAAGTGGGCCAGGCATAGTGGCTCACGCCTGTAATCCCAGCACTTTGGGAGGCCAAGGCAAATGGATCACTTGAGGCCAGGAGTTCGAGACCAGCCTGGCCAACATGGCAAAACACTATCTCTACTAAAAATACCAAAACACTAGCTAAGCGTGGTGGCACACGCCTATAATCCCAGCTACTTGGGAAGCTGACATATGAGAATCATTTGAACCCGGAAGGTGGAGGTTGCAGTGAGCCAAGATTGCGCCTCTGCACTCCAGCCTAGGTGACAAAGAGAGACCCTGTCTCAAAAAAAAAAAAAAAAAAAAAAAAAAGGAAAGAAAAGGAAAAAAAGATGGGAAAATATAAAACATTATCAAGAAGCAGAAAAAAAACACATATAGTCCTACAATCTAGAGATAAGCATGGTTAATAGTTTTACAAATAAACTTTGTCTTTTCAATGCAGGTTGTGTTCTTGATAAATAGAACTGATGATAATATATATGCTACTTTTCTCCTGAACAATGTAATGGACTAAGAACTTTTAAATTCCATTTACCTCTTCTTAGTGTATATACTCCTGTCATTTTGAATTTTAATTGTCTCCAAAAATACGTTTTAAACCTGACTCCAAGATGTTATTATTTTTCCTTGTATTTCTGTTGTAATGAATATGCATATGCTCTTAGATTTACTCATTTTTCTTTTTTTTACCACTTTTGTGTCTCTTCATTTTTCCTGCATCTTCAGTTTTCCTTATGGAATCCTTCCCCTGTTTGAATAATATACTTCAGAATATTTTTAGTAGCATGTCTGTTGGTTCAAACTCCTTCAGTTTCAGTGTGCAAATGGCTGTATGGGTGATTTTTCAATGCAGAGAATTCTTAGATGCCCATTGTTTTCTTTCATTTCCCGTTGAGGCAATGCAGTTCCGCTGAGGTTATCATTCTGTTGTGTTCCAGTTTCTGTTGTTGCTACTAAAAAGTTACTTGTCAGTCTAACTCTTGATTCTTTGGACATCATCTTCATATGTTTGTTTGCCTGACATTTTACTATGATATGTCTAGATTTCTTTTTTTTAAGATCATGCTTGGAATCTGGGGAGCCTTCTTGAATATGTGTATTAATATCTTATCATTTCACATCAGCCTCAGTCATAAATGTTTCAAGTATCGCTTCTGTCTTATTCCATTCCTTTTCTCCTTATGGGACTTCAATTAAACATGTTTGACCTTTTCACTATGTTCCCTGGTTCATATTCTTTAGCCTATAGTTTTCATCTTTTTTTTCTTTGTGATTGACTCTGATTGCAGTTCTTACCACTGTTCCCATATCCATCTTGCCTGCTTGACTTGTGGTGTATATGCCTTCCAGAAGGCAAGTGTCATGCCACTCCCTCTGGTACTCTTTGCCCAGCACTTTTGTAAGAGTTTCAGTCTATGACTGAATGTAGGAAAAAAAAAAAGTGATTTGAATTTGGTGAGAGGGTGTATTAATCCATTTTCAGACTGCTAATAATAAGAACTGCCTGAGACTGGGTAATTTATAAAGGAAATTGACTCACAGTTCAGCATAGCTGGGGAGGCCTCAGGAAACTTAACAATCATGGCGGAAGGTGAAGGGGAAACAAGACACCTTCCTCAAAGGCTGGCAGGATGGAGAAGTGCCAAGTGAAGGGAGAAGAGCCCATTATAAAACCATCAGATCTCATGAGAACTCACTCACTTACATGAGAACAGCATAGGGGAAACCATCCCCATGATTCAATTACCTCCACCTGGTCTCTCCCTTGACATATGAGAATTATAGGGATTAGAATTCAAGATGAGATTTGGGTGGGGACACAAAGCCTGACCATATCAGAGGGAAAGAAGAGGAGCATAATGATAGTGACAGTGCATCTTTTAATAGCATGCAGCATGAGGAGGGATCACTGCCCATGTTCTGGTTAGAATGACTATGGATAACAGGCAAATTTCAGTTTAGAGACCAATCATTTACTTCATGTGGCAACTGCAACACTGCTGGCAAGGACTCAGAATCCATATCTGAGCTCAGTAGGAAGGAATGCTGTGATAGATAAGTGATGCCTGCCGTGAATTTGGGAGGGAGGTGTAATGGCACCCATACGTATATTTGCCATATCTAACTTAGACCTTGCCTTTCCAGTCATGAATACGAAATTGTGGGACACTTTCAGATAGACAGCGTGTTTGGGATGCTACTGATTAGTTGCTTTAATCCAGTTCCATTGATCTTATGGTTAATGTAAATTCTGCTCATCGGTGGTGGTATGAATTTTTATCTTTTTTCTTTTTTTGACTTTGTATACATTTTAGTAGGAAGCTATTTGAGGCTATATCAAGCTCTGCTAGCTAGACCCCATCTTGTATTAGAAACCTCATGGTTACTGATAAATAAAAGTACAGAGCTGTTAGGAATCATCAGAGTTCTAAGGTTCTAAACTTGGCACTGCCCCTTGATATCTGTCTGATTTTCCTAGTAGCTGCCCCTACCTAGATAGCCAGCCTCATCTCCTAGTGCTTGCCTTCCTCAAAGAGAGCGAAGGAGATCACACAGATTGGGAGAAAGTCTTTGCAATATAAAAAGCTGACAAAAGATGAATATACAGAATATGTAAGGATGTCTTAACAATCAAAAAGAAAAGGTCAGGAAACCTAAGTTTTTAAAAATGGGCAAAGGATATAAACAAGAATCAGAAGAGGAAATCCAAAAGGTGAATAATAATACAGAGTTGCTCAGGATGACTAGATATTGAATTATGCAGATTGAAACAACAATACCTATTTTGTACCAATCAGATGGGCAAGATGATTAGTTAGATGACACTAAGTATATGAGGTATGAATGATGAACTGAGGCGTATGATTGAATGAATGAATGATCTCAAGGGCAAGAGATAACAAAGAGTAGGGAAGGGGAGGAAGAGGCTGGTTCTGGTCAGAGTTAACATGGCTGGAATGCAAAAAGCAAAAGGAAGCCTGCTTTTGTACCAGCTGTACAATTGTACCAGCTGTACAATACAAAGTTGGTGGGATACAGAGGGGTCAAGTTATCTGGGTCTGGTAGGCCATGCTGACATATTTTGGTTTTATTCTAAGAGCAATGGCAAGATACTGAAATATTTCATCAGGTGTGATGCTTAGATTTGCATTTTAAAAGTCACTCTGGCTACAAATCATGAATAGAGGCAGAGTACACCTGGGGAATCTCGTGGGATACCACTGCAGTCCTGCAGGTGACAGGGACTGGTAGCTTAAAATGTGATGGTGTTGGTGGTTAATTAAGAGAGAAGTGAATGAAGAGATAGTTAGCAAGTAAAATGGATGTGGGGTCATGCAAAAGGACGTGGTGCATAAGAAATTTTTTGTGAGTGAATGAAGGAGTACTGGGATGTTACTGCCCATTTTCTGGGATAGAACACAGTGGAATAAAGGACAGGTTTGAAGGAGAATTTTGTAAATTTGATTCTCAACATGCTGAGCAACATAATACAATGTGTAATGGGTAGGTGACACTTAACACACTCCAGAGGTGCTGCAAGAACGTGACCCTGAAGGGGATGTCATAGAAAGGATTCCCACATCAGGCAGAAAGCATGGATTAACAACTTGTGGAGTCTTAGGATTCTAAACTGAATGCCTTGAAAATTTATCTTTGTCTTTGGTATCTTTTGGGTACGCTCAGAAGCCAACTAATACACATCAAAAGCCAGCATCTAGGGCTTATCTCAAAACAACAGGAGAGGTCATCAGAAACACTTAGCACCCAGCAGGCTCACCTCCTTCAACCTCCTCCAAAATTGTATCCCTAAAGCTAGAAATAATTGTGCTTGATATTCCCAGAGAGCTTTCACATCTGTCATCTCGTTAGACGACCACCACAGGCCTGCTGAGATGACGTTCATGCCCCTTTTACAAACAAAACCAAGTGTCAGACTGTGCGGTGTCTCATTCAAGAACAGCTCTGTCCCTTTGTCAGACTCACAAACACTTTGGAAATGCTCTTGAGCACTAATGGAGAAAGAAGTCATCAGGGATAACACAAGATCAGGGTAGAAAGCAAAGTCAATAAAGGTGGTTTTCTGATTTCTGCTGGTCTTTTAGTCAGTTTACATAGACCATATAGTGGTAGACATAATTTTCATAGTCAACAGGAGGTCAGGAACAATCCAACAGAAAAGACTTGTTCCACTGAAGGTTAAGAAGGGCTACAATATCTTATTTAAAGCATTGATGCCCCTGAGAAGCAGGCTAGGTAAAACCTATAGTGCAACCATATGAGATAGAGTTCCTTGGGCCTAGCAGCTTGAGCAAAAAAAGCAAAATTTGCCACATCACTTCCTGTCTGAAAGACTTCAATAATGCTCTGTCCTCTACATCAGAGCTTCCTAAAGTGTGGCCCAGGGACCAATAGCTTCAGCACCTCCTGGGGATTGTTAAAAAATGAAAATTCTCAGGCTTCTCCCCAGGCCTTTGGAATCGGAAATCTGTGCTCTTTTAATGATTTTGATACATGCAAAGTTTTGGGAATTATGGATTGCACAAGTGCCCAAAGGCACCATAAGGTCCTTCAAGACATGACTCTTGGTTGCCTCCTTATCTTTATTTTCTTGACACTTGCTGTATTTTCTGAGACAAGATCTTGGAGAAACCAGGTCCTTAATGACTTTGTTGAACTACTTAAGCTACCAACATTTTAGCCTCCCATCCCTCTGGGCTTCCTGTTATGTGAAAAAAATAAATGTTCTTATTGTTAAGAAAATTTGAATTATAGTTTTCTATTACTTGCATCCAAAAGCATCCTAACTGATCTAAATGCCATGATTAATGTCAAACTGCTTCAAAATGTCCACACAGTTGTCTCTATTTCCTTGTTGCATATTCATACCTCAGTCCACCTCAATCCAGCTCTTTTCTCTCAGCACCCACCCAAAATGTTTTCTCTAAGTTCTCTAAGATTTCTCTGGTGCACCTTGCATTGCTCAATCTAATGGACATTTTTCAGTCGCCATTTTATTAGACCTCCTAAGAATATTCAACATTTGCTCTATGTACCCTTTAGCAAGTCAACCTTTCTAAGCCTTGATTCTCTAATCCACAAAATGGGGTTAAAAATAATCTACCTCCTAGGAGCATTGTGAGGATTTAAGAAAGTTACACAGAGTGCTTAGCAGAATGCTGAACTGTCACTTATTAGTATACATCCTTCTCCCTTTTTGAAACATTCTCTATCTTTGGTGTAAGTGCAGTTGACCTTGAACAATGTGGGGATTAGGGGTACCGACCTCCCACACCATTAAAACATCTTTGTATAACTTTTGGCTCTCCCAAAACTTAACTACAAATACTCTACTGTTTACCTTACCTATAACATAAACAGTTGATTAACACATATTTTGTATGTTCTGTATTATGTACTGTATTCTTACAAAAAAAGTAAGCTAGAGAAAAAAGTTGTTAAGAAAATCGTAAGAAAAAATATGTTTACTGTTCATTAAGTGGAAGTGGATCCTCATAAAGATCTTCATTCTTGTCATCTTCATGTTGAGTAGGCTGAGGAAGAGGAGGAGGATGAGGCTGAGGTGAGGGAGAAGAAAGAGGGGTTAGTCTTGCGGTCTCAGGAGTGGCAGAGGCAGAAGAAAGTCGTATATAAGTGGACCCACACAGTTCAAATCCATGTTGCTCAAGGGTCAACTGAATTAGAAAGCTCCACCCAAAGTGGCTTAAATAGTAAGAGATTATGAATTCATCTCACTGAAGATGAATCACAGGTGATAGATGGGTTTAGACAATGCTTGCTACAGCGGTTCAGCACAGGCACCGAACCTCCATTACCTTTCATTCCTACTCTCTACCTTCTGTGGTGTCTTTTCCATTCCAAGAATGGCCCCTCTCATGCAACATAGGGTTCCAGGAGGCCATAGCCATCCAGCAGGGATGAGGGCTGAGTTTCTCAGTAGTTCTCTTAAAAGAGCAAATGAGCTTCTGCTCCAGAAGCCCCCTCCTGAATTACACTGAATTGGATTATATGCCCCGAACCAATGATTCTGATCAGAGGGACATGGGATGTATTTCTTGGCTTCAACCAATCAGGGGATGCTGGAGATGCAGCCAGCGGGGTATGAGTGAAATGAATATTCAAATAAAATTTGAAGTAATATTATCAAGAGGAAGGGAAAATGGATCTTTGATGGCCAAAAGCAGCAAATATCCAGTACTCTAGATTTACAGATCTCTACACTCCCCGGATTTCCTCCCAATTTTTTTTGTACATTTCTCTAGTCTCACTGGCTCCACTCTATTGTAAATGTTTGTTTCTCTTTCTTTCTTTCCTCATTAGAGAATGAGTTCCTTGAATGTAAGGTCTATGCCTTATTCCTCAGTCCCTAATGCAGACATTGGCATTCGGTAAATGTGCATCAAATACATAAATAAACACATAGTTGAATAAGGATTGCTTTCTTCTTGCTAAATGGAAAAACCTATTCCCATAGCAGCGGGAATGGAATCCCCACTACAGACTAGAAGTCAATCTGTCTGTATAAATTCCGAACCCAATGCCCAGGACTTCCACCCAACAGATGCTTTTTGCATTGTGAAACACCCAGGCATGTGGGCTGCCTGAATTCACGTGTTTGTTCCATCCTTCATCACTCTGTTTCCTGAGAAGGAACAAGAGCCGGTGGGGGCCCTATGCTCACTGCACATGTTTTCCGTTTCATGTTTCAGCCAATAAATGAGAGGGCTCTCTCACAAGCCACTTAACATGTATTACAGATATTTCCTTGGACAAATGGTCTCTTCTCCTTCCTCTGGGAACACAAAGCCTGAATGATCTGCAGACCCAGTAGAGGAGAGCGGGGCTTAGAACACCTAGCGCCTAAAGATAGGACATCTTTCATTTAACTGTGTAACTTGAAGATGAGCAGTGTGACCTCAGATATACATCAGTGCCTTCTAGCACAGGTGGGTCTGCCTTGGGACTGATGGGGCTGCACATCTGGAGGAGCTAACATCTGGACGACCGCACCCATAGAATGAGATGCTGTCGTTGGCTAGGACTAGGGCGCTGGGTCATTTCTTTTCTTCCTACTCCTTTCATTTTACTTGTTAAATGTTAGCTCTTTCTGAAAATGAACAAGGGACGATTTTAGCAGAGATGGAATGGGACAATTGTTCCTGATTCCTGTTTCATCTTCCAGACTCATCATTACCAGCCAAAGTAATATGAAATTAAAACTGAGGCTTGGCTGTCCACTGCAACAAGCAGAAATCTAAGACTATAATACTTAAAACACAACCTCTTGCAGAAATAAAAATCTCTGCAAAGCCACAGAGCTCAGAAATAGCATTTGGTTCTGCAAAACTACTGCTTTTTTTTTTTGTTTCTTCTGCCAGATCAAACCCCAGAGAGAACTGATGACATTCTTGCTACTGTCCTTGCAAATGGAAAAAGAAGGGGGGCAGTAAAATTAGGAAAGTGAGAATAATGTTCTAAGAATGGAAAATGCAAAGGTTAAAAATTTGAAGAGGAATGTTGTATTTAGAAGCGAGGAATTCAGGAGGGAGAACACTGTCAAAACAATCATGGCACCAGGCTTGCTTGGCAATATGGTTTATCTCAGGAGACACTTGCCTCCAGGCCTCAAAACTGGCTACAATTTGCCCCAGAAATTCTTCACTTCACTCTAAAATAGAGCTTGTAAAAGAAGTTGGAAGTAACTTTTATGTGGTTGTTTTCTAAAAATCTTTTTTCTCCAACAGATGAATCTCAAACACTTTGCTCTAAGCAGCAAAAGGTTCAAATGTTATTGGATTGTTTATAACATTCAGTAACCTTCCAATCCCCCAGTGTTTATAGAAGTAAATTGGGAGTATTCAAGAACAGTTTGTCTGTCTAGTGGAATTTCAACTTTTCCATATTTGCTTAATTTTGGAACCAAATGTCAGAGATGCTACAGCACCAATAAGGCAAGATCTTGTTGGAGCTCATGCCTCATTGGATAAAAGCTATTTGGAGTGAAAGATCGAGCTTCTGCTTACAAACCTGGGATGGCACTGGGCTTCAGAAAGGATAACTAGAAATGGTTCAATGGTTATTAAATACATTGAACAAACAGAACATATGTTGAGGATTTGATGAGAAAAAAATGGAGCTCACTTAACACAGCACTTGGCAAATAATAGAAATTCAATAACTATTAGCTATTACTTCTATAATACAATTATTACACCATTGACTGAAAACACATGTGGCACCTTAGCATTCTCATTTAAAAGACACTGTCAGTGTTGTCTGTTTTGTAGCATGGCTTTAGCCTCTGGCTTAAGAGTTCGACCGTCCACCTGGTTGCCCAAATTGGTAATAATGATAATACTAGTTAAAATTTTTATGATAATTATTATAGGTAGGTAGATATCATAAGAGATAGAGGGTAAAAGAAGACATGGTCATTCATAAAAGAGGAATTAAAATTTGCGAAAAGCATTCTTCTTCACTAGTAATCAATGAAATGCAAATTAAAACATGAAATACTTCTTGCTTACCAACATTTTGAAGATTCAAAGTGGTAATTGTTAATGTTCTCAATGAGTACTAGTCGGAGCATAATTTGGCATCACTGATCTTTGGAAAGTAATGTGGCAAATAGGAATGAAGTGCTGCTAGCATATGTTTATCTGTTGATCCACTTTTAAGAATTTATCTGAAACTTCTAGAGGCAAATTGAGAATAGTCAAAAATGTAAGTACAAATTGTCAACTGCCATGTGCCTCTATCTGTTAGGATCTGGTCAGGAAACAGCACACTCAAACTGAGTAATTTGAAGAGAGTTTAATTAAAACAAAACAAACAAACAAAAAACCCAATGACTTACAAAGTATGGACAAGATGTGGAGACAGTGAGAGATGGTGTAGGATTCTGGGGCCAGCAGCAGAAAGGAGCCAGTACCACCTCAAGGCTTGAAAGGGCAGGGAGTGAGTAGTTTCCAAAACTTGGAGAGGGATTCCCAACTCCCTGACTTACCATGTGACCCTCCCATGGGAAAAAATGCTTGATTCTCACCCTCCTCCCAGCTCCTGGTCTCTTGCCTGCACCTCCCGCTCACTGAGCCTAACTAAAGCCAGGATCCAGGGAGCCCTTTGACAGAGTCCATATGGGCTCAGGGTGGACAGTGGCTCTGGAGAGACAAATGAAAAATATCCAGCACACTTTGTTATTTTTAAGAGCAAAAATAAAAATGGAAGATAATACAAATGTCCAACAACTGGGAAATAAGCCAATAAAGTATGGTACATTTTGTAGTGGGATGTTATACAGCCATTTAAAATCATGCTTTTGAAGAGACAATAACACAGAAACATGTTTTCAATAAAATGTCAACTGAAGAAAAGTAGAGGAGACAATTATATATGACTCCAATTATGAAAATAAAATACACACACATGACCCTTTGGAAAAAGAGACTGGAGGACACATGCCCAAACTTTATGGCTCTCCTGATTTGGGGGGTTATGGATTTACTTCTTCTTTTTTCAGTTATTTGTATTTTCTAAATTTTACAGGAGCATAGACCGCTTTTATAATAAGAAAACATTATTTTACAAAACTAGTCTTTTGCTTTCTGTAGCTTATAATCTAGTAGGGGAGAAATGTTAATTTCTAACTGGTTACAGCAAAAGTCCATGGAAGAACAAAGGAATAACTCATTCCTCTGAGAGTTACTCCTTTGATTGCAACTGGCAGGTGGAATTGGGGAATCTTCTTGGAGGAGGTGTCATTTAAACTGGGCCTTCAGACATGAGAAATACTTTTCTCCAGGTTAAGAAATGGCAGAGGAGAAACCAGATGAGAAAATAATGAAAACAAAAGATTTAGAGCCTTCAAGGTCATGAAATATCCAGGGCACAACAATAGATGGGTGATTGTAGAGCAGTCCACTGGCAACATCAGAGGAACTTTCACAATGCATAAATTTCTGTGTCCCTCCCCACATCTCCGGAATTAGCATCTCTGCTAGGGAACCCAAGACAAATATTTTGAAAATGCTTCCAGGTAATTCTAGGCATGACTGGGGCTTAGAAGCCATGTGAACAAAGTATAGAAGAAAGCACTGTGGACCATTGTGGGGTGGCTGCCCAGAAATCTCCAGCTGTCTCCTTCCCCTGAGAGAGAAGGGGCCCAGCAACGACTTTGTGGGAGATGACCCTGCCCTATGACCACATACGTCATATGTATGAGATGTAGAGATGCTGAGATGTAGATGTCAGCTTCAGAATGGGTGGGCAGAAGACCTGCTCTGTGATCTGGAGTAGTAAAGGGTGATGAAAAAAGTAGAGACAGAGGGAAGGAAGCCAAGGTAAAAAGAGAACGGATGGGAAACTAAGAGGGTCCTGCCACCTTCCAGTCCCTGGTTTCAGTACTTTCTGAGGTTCCACTGCATCCCTGCCCCTGAGTGTACTGAGACCTCCATTGTCCTTGTAATAGAATTTTTAATGCTTGCCTAGCTGGAACTGGCCTCAGTTGTCTGCAGAGATGAGTAGGACAAGTTTTATCTTCAGATCACCATTGTGTCTTGCAAAGTCTCAGCTGGAGCCCAAAGATAGCAGCTCTGCCCCCTATTCACTAGCTAGTGCTGTCTTTCCAAAGTGGAGCTTCTTGGAAGCATGAGGTTTGTGGAATGAATGGGTATTGCCACACAGAGAGACAAAAGAAAAATTAAGAAATACATACGTGTTGATCAAGTAAGTATGGATCAATGGAGTAACAACATCAAGCTGGTTTATTTACTAGAAAACTTCTCAGAACCTATATGAGCTCTTGTACATTGTGAATTTCCAGGAATTATAGAATGCAGTGTTCCCAAATTTATTTGACTGTGGGACACTCTGGATTATTTTTTCCCCAAAAAAACATGTTTCAGGACAGGTGCTTGGCCCTTAAGAGCTAATTCATTCATTTATGTATTTCTTTATTAAATAAACATTTATTAGAATAGCAAAAATAAGGACCATTTCTCAAATGACATGCTATCTTTATGAAGACGCCATGCTAGTCTCTCAGGAATTGTGTGTGTATGTGTGTGCACACATGTGTGTCCATGTATGCAAACATACATGTGTCTGCAGGCACACATGTGTATATGCCTACGTGTGTGCATTAAGCGAGGATAAAGGGAGAGGGAGCAAGACAGGACGGGGGTGAATCTTTGGCCTGGATGCTCATATACGTGGCTTCCAGAAGTTTATTAATGAAGATACCATCTCAATCCCCGAATAGAATTACATTATATCAAGTGGACTCAGGCTACTTGTCTGACTAATTTTAAGTTCAATTCAGACAACTGCCAAATCATTTATCTTCTAGTTCATCAAATGAAATATGATGCTGCAGCAGAATGTGTTTATGACCAAACCAACTTTTAATATGTGAGAGTAACTGGCCTTTCTTTGTAATCATTTTCATTTTTTTCCCTAAAAGTCCTTATCAAAAAACATTTCCCATATTAAAGATGATAATGCTTTTGTTGGGGGAAAATGTGGGATGAATGTTTATTGAGCATTCCTTTTAGACCACCACTAGGCCGAGCATTACAAATATCCAGTCTTATTAATTCTTCTAGCAACACTGTAAGATAGGTAATCCATTTTTCTCCTTTTAACAGATGAGAACGTTTTGTGAGGACAAGCATGAGTCTGTCTTTAGTGCCTGACTCATAGTTGGGTCTCTATAACACATTTATTGAATGAATGAATAAATGGTTGGGGAAACTGAGGCTGAATGAGTTGGCTCAGGATTATCTTCTCCATGTTGAAAACTGCATTTGAACCCAGGTCTGTCTGACTCCAAAAACCAAATGGTGTCCTCCTCATCATTTCAGAAACTAGCCAAATGCTTTTATGTACACCATTTGATTTTAGAATCCTGTATGTTTTATAAATGAGGACAGTGAGACTCCGAAAAATAGTATATCCAAAGTGACTAAGGTCGTAGAGAGAAGATTCAAAACCCTATCCCAGGCCTTCTGACTCCCATTCCAGTGTTCTTCCAGCTACCTCAGAGGTCTTTTGAAAAGCCCCTGAAACTGCACCCAAACTGATGTTCATGTGGCAGATACCTCACCACCGTCTCCTCGCCTTACTCCTTAAATTCTTGTCTTCAGGTCCCTCTGACTCAGGTGACACTCATGCTGGTAAAACGTCCTGTGTTTTCTGCCAGAAGTAGCCAGCCCAGACAGGTGCAGGAGAGGTCTGCTCTAGAGGGATATATTGCACAGCCTTGTCCCTGCCTCCCTTATTTCACACCTGATTTCTGATGGGACCCCCAGATTAGTATCATCTCCCTCCTGGCCGTTTAAAACCTGCAAAGCAACTTGAGTTCCTCCTGAGGGACTGGCAGCTCTGCCAAGACCATACGTGATTTTCACATGAAAAGTACCTTTGGAAGAGGATTTCTCCATCAGTTTCCACCATGAACACGGATGCACACATTTCTCCAGAATCTTCTCTGCTGTCATTTGCTGTCCTGCCAAGAGCCTGGGATTGTCCTTCATTGGGACAAAGAGGGTCAGGCCCAGGCTGGAAGTTCTCAGTTCCACTGGTGCTCTCTGGGGCAAAAATGTGGTATTTTTCCTTTTGTTTTTTCTGCTTTTGTTTTTTGCTTTGCTCCAAGCTGATGATTCTCTCAGCTTCTGTCTTCATGATGCCAACACTGCGAAGTGAAAAATAAATAATGCCCCCAGAAAACCCCAGGGTTGTTCATTTCTAGACACAGAACCAAAGAACTGACAGCACTCAGCTTTTTCCCCTCCCCAATAAAAAAACGTTACTTAGATACTTTGGAAAGGCAGGTTCTAAGGCTACTAGAAGTGTTTAGAAAAAGATGATGTGTATATTAACAAATTTCTCTCCTCTTTTCTCTTACTTTAGGCTCTCATCATCTCTCTCTCTTTTTTATTTTTATTTATTTATTTATTTTTGAGACAGTGCTTTGTTCTGTTGCCCAAGCTGGAGTGCAGTGGCGTGATCTCAGCTCACTGCAACCTCTGCCTCCTGGGCTCAAGCAATTCTCCTGTCTCAACCTCCTAAGTAGCTGGGACTACAGGTGCACATCACCATGGCCAGCTAATTTTCATATTTTCAGTAGAGATGGAGTTTCACCATGTTGCCCAGGCTGGTCTTGAACTCCTGACCTTAGGTGATCCACCCACTTCAGCCTCCCAAAGTGCTGGGATCAGGCATGAGCCACCATGCCTAGCCTCATCATCTCTGTCTTAGATGATTTTGATCGGAGGTTATTGTGCATTGAATTGGGTCCCTCCTTGTTCCCCCAGATTCACATATTGAAGTCTTAGGCCCTAGTACCTCAGAATGTGCCTATACTTGAAGATAGAGCCTTCAAAGAGTAATTAAGGTAAAGAGAGGCCACATGACTGGAACCTAATCCAATCTGACTATTGCCCTTATAAGACGAGGAGATTTGATTGCAGACAGTTACAGAGGGAAGACCATGCCAGGATGCAGGGAGAAGATAGCCTTCCATAAGCCAAGGAGACAGGCTTGGGAGAAACCAACCCTGCCAACACCTTGATCTTGGACTTCCAGCCTCCGAAACTGTGAGAAAATAAATTTCTTTAAGCCACTCAGTCTGTGGCACTTTGTTATGGCAGATTTTGACATTGAGAAGTGGGGATATGCTGGAACAAATACCTAAAAATGTGGACATGATCTTGGATCTGGGGAAAGGGTAGAGGCTGGAAGAGTTTTGAAGTACATGTTAGCAAAAGCTTAGATGGCCTTGAAGAGGCTGTTGGTAATTTACCAAACTAAAGCAGAAGTTAATTTTTAAAAAATGCTGGACATAGAGAAGAAGGAACTTTGATTGGAATTGTTTCAAAGTTCCAGGCATTAGAATGTAAGGTGCTCGGTATCCCGCATATGTTAACTCATTTATGTTTCATTATAATCCTAAAAATTAATGATATGTGTAATTATAAATATACTAAGTAAAAATTATTGTTCATGTGCATACTTAAATAAATGTATAATTCATATGAACAGATATCTTAATGAATACACCTATTTTACAGCCAATAACAAGAATGGCAAGCAGTAACAATAGCAAACATGTTTTAAGCTCTTACTATATGTCAGACACAGTTCTAAGAGCTTTGTATTCTTTTTTTGCCTAAATGTTTACAATAACTCTTTGAGATAGGTACCACTTAATGATAAATAATAAAATAACATAGTAATTAACAGCACAAGCCCTGGAGTCAGATACCTGAGTTCAAATCTAAATTCTGCCACTTGGGTTCTGTGTGACCTCGGGCAAATTCCTTAACCCTTCTGAGCACCAGTTTCCTTATCTATAAAATAAGAATGATGATAATTATAATAATAATAATAGTTCCTACTTTATTGGGAGGGTTAAAATAGTTACTACATATGAAATCCAGGCACTTAGGCTGGAACCTGGCCTAACCGTCATTAACCCTATTTTAAACATGTCAAAATAGAGGCTCAGAGAAATTAATCTACTCTGCCCAAGCTTATTCTGTGAAAACTATTTTTTAAATGAAAAATCTGTTTAACATGCCACTTTCTTTATATAAAATCTTTGTTAATTCATCATTTTTTACAAAATAAAGTCCAGTTCCTTAGCATGACTCATCTTTCCAGCTTCAAACCCTGCTGCTCCCTGTACTCCTTGTGCTGTATACAACACCCTACCAGCTTATCACCCTCTTAACATGTCATGTGCTTTGAAACCTGTGGCCTTTTACAAGCTGTTTCTTCTGTCTGGAGTGCTCTTCCCTCTTTCCCCCTGGCCAATGCTTTGTCCTTCTTCCAGATCAGACTCAGTCATCATTTATTGATTCATTCTTGTATTCATTCATTCATTTAGTTACACAAATGTCTACTTTGAATAAGGAACTGTTCTAGGTCTTGGAGGTACAACAGCAAATAAGAAACATGCAGTGTCTTCAACAGCAGACAAGCCCATGGGGAGACAGACAGATCTCATAGTGCAGTGTGATGAATGTGGTGACAAGCTGGGAAGATGGGGGGCACCTCACAGGGCTGGGGTGTGGGTGGGCAGTTTGTGTGACTGGTCTTCTTTCCCCTAGTCCTTCCTCTATCCCCATGGGGCATATGACCATATCACCAGCAAATGTTTACTGGGGACCACGTGGACTGCTGATGTTTCTTTCAATGATCGATAGACTCACAAGAAGAGAAATATTTTACTTTTGCAAATAAAGAAGCATTTATTCTTTATTTCACTCTAAAGATCATAACTCTCTCTAGACTAAGAGAGACTTGGGACATATCCTCACACAGGATGACTTCATGGAGAAAGGAGGTAGATGCATAATGAGATTGCACCAATCTTGAGCATGACATTTGCCTTAAGAGAGAAGAAAGTGGTAAAACTGAACAAGAAGAGTGGAGGATGTGACGGATTGATTGCAAGAATGGTCCCAGTTGTCCACCCTTCCTGTAGCCATGCTTTTGCAATGTGGCTTTGCAGCTTCTCCCATCATGAGATGGAGCCTTGAATTGGAGCTAGCCATGGAACTTGTTTTAGCTAATAGAAAGAGTGGAAGTGACAGTGATTCAGTTCCAAGTCTAGGTCTCAGGGGACCCTGAGCACCTTTGCTCACTCTCTTGAAACCATACCACTGCCATGTGAACAAGTATGGGCTAGCCTAATGGAGAAAATTGAGGGGTACATGGAGATTCCATTCATCCTAGCCAAGGCCACCCTAGACCAGCCTGTGGCCAGTCAACATCCAAACATGACAGGGCCCTGCCAAGATCAGCAGAAGTGACCCACAGAGAAGTAGAAATGCAGAAGTGACCTTAGCCAAGATCAGAACTGTTCAACTGATGCAGAGACTCATGAATAATAAAGCCTCTGAGTTTCACGGGGAATTGTTACATGGCATTACTTGGTGATGACTCATTGATACAGGCAGAAGAGGGGATAAATTTTCAGTGGAAACATTCTACAAACTATTAAAGTATAATAGAGAATGTATGTCTTGTTTGTCAATTTAGGGACAAGATTTGCTCTATAACAAAAGGCCTCTCATTTGTCTGGCATGTCTTTGGATGAAGTTTGAATTTGAACTTCTAAGATTTTCAAACTAGAATATTTGAAAACCAATGCGATGAGATTTTCTGACTTTATCTTAGCCCGATGCTACCTGTAATGTTAATTTACAAAGTTTAATAACATACACTATATGCAGTGTACTGATGTCCTCTGCAGCCCTCTATCTTCCAAGGGTAACAGCCATAGTCACTGAGACATTCCATGAAAGACTGGATTGAGTGTTCTAGAAACCTAGCATATGTGCCCTCAGCCATGGAGTTGTTTTCAATGAGCCTTTTTCTGGACTGGGAACTCCTTGTCCTCGAACTGGTAGGACTTAATACTTGCAAGGTTGGGGAAGGATCAAGCTGGCAGCCTAAAATGCCCAGTATCAGCATGAGGAGGACATTATTCTCAACTACTGGCTCCCACACTAGGTGTGTCAGTGCTTACCAGACTTCTGTCTGAAGTAAAATCCAGGCTTCTATGAGTTGGGAGTGGGAAAGGAAGGCAGTGGAACCAACTGGAAAAACTGTTCAACATCTTTGATGTATCCCCAAGCCCTACTCCTTGCTCCCACCATCCATGATATCTGCTGTCTCCTACTCTGAGGTCTCTCATGCATTTCAACTGGAAGATGGCCCACACCATCCCCACTCCATTCATGGCATATTCTGGGCAGTGACTACTTCTTTCTTGGCTTCACCCACCAACACATCTCCTTCTTCAAATCAATCGGAAACTCTTGTTCACAGAAAGCCCTTCTCTTTACTATAGGCTAATTCAGTAAAATCCCTGGAGGCTAAGAAAGTGAGTTCCTTCTACCGTCTTGACCAAGAAGCTGTTTCTTCAGTATTGAAGGATGTTGGCTTCAGTCCACTCTCCACACTCAGTCCCTTTCTGCTGTTCTTACAAGTCAAACAGCCAGTTTTTCAGGGAGCCGTTGCCAACTCCAAATGACAGGTGTTTATTTTTAAGCACTTTCCATGGTTTACATGTCAGAGAGTGAATATATCTTTGGAAAAATACAAATGAGTACAATAAAAAATGATAGATGCCATCATCTTAGGTTCTTTGGGTGCTCCAGTGTCTCAGGTGCTGTGGCGGGTCCTTTCATCAATGTGATCTCTGTTAATTTTCCTGGTCTCCTGAGAGGGTGTCCTGATCATTTCCAATTCCTAGGCAAGGGGACGGGGGAGGCTTAGAGAGGTTGAGAACATGCCAGGGTGGCATAGCCAGTGGGTGATGAGATGAGGACTGGAAACGAGGTTTTCTTACTTTAACTTCAATGTTCTATGCACGATCAGATTATTCTGTTACTTATTTCTCTCCTCAAGGGGTGACGATATCCAGTAGGGGTGACGATTTCCAGTACATACTCTTCCTGTCCTATAAAATATAGCCAGCCAACATTTTATTTATTAAAATTTGATCGTAATACATACCTTACTGCATTAAAATGTTGAACACTATGTAATAGTAATGCTAACATTTATGGAGCTTTTACCATGTACCAGCCACTGTTATTAGTGTTTTATGTGTATTAACTATACATGTAATTTAATCTCACTGTCCTATTATCATCCCCATAAAGCAGATGATAAAATGGAGGCACAGAGAGTAAGTTGCCCTAGGTCACACAGCCTGTGCAGAGCTTGGCTCTGAACCAAGACAGTTTGCCTGCAGAGTCCACCCATGTTCTTCACTGCTTTCTCAGTGGGTTTTGTTATACACAAAAGTGAAAAAAAAAATGCTTATATTTGACCTATTAATAAAGACCTGCTAATAAGTGAACCTTTAATAAGTAAGGCACTAACAATATTATTCCATGACTAATAAATAAAATCAACTAAATGCCTAGTACTTGTTAAGCATCTGGTGAATATTGGTTCCCCACTTCCCTCACCTATATGGGTTAGGGAGATTATTTTTTCATCTATTTTGGAACATTTATGATTACTGTGTATCAGTCAGACCCTGTGCTGAGGAGGTGCCAGACATGTGAATTGATCAAAGTCAAGTCATTGGTCAAAACTAAGGAAGCTCCCAGTTTTGAGGAAGAGGCAGATGAAGCAACACAACAGGGTATTCTATGGGCACTGTGGGAGGCACAGAGGACAAAGTAAGGATGCTGCTTGTGAGTTAAGGTGCACCTCAATCAGGAGACTGATTCAGAGAGCCATGGTGGAAAGAAACAGGTCTTGAAGGAGATTCAAGTTTAGGTGGTAATAGTAGTTAATAGTTCACAGGGCATACTGAGGACCAAGCACTGTTCTAAGTGATCTGCTTCTATGCCTGTCTATCTTTAAATCCATCAGGCATAGAGAGCTTAAGTAACTTATCCAAAGTCACAAAGTTAGTAAGTGACAGGGCTGGGATTTGAACCTGGTGCAGTCTAACAAGAGAACCCACACTGTTGTATAAACTCTTGAGAGGTAGAAGTTAGGGGACATCCATCATTTGGAACCAGGTAGGGGTAGGAATCAAAATGTGTCAACCATCCAAAAATAGTGCAGAGTTTCTGCTGGACTCCTCACCTCCTTAGGAATGAGCAGGACAAGAGTCCTGCTGAACAAGGCAGAAGGCGCATGTTCACAGTCTTGCTGCAAACAGCAAGCCTCCATCCACCTTAGGCCTTTTCTAGGAAAATCACTAGGAAAAAAAAAATAGAGCAGAGAACATCATTGGATTAATGGGCCCTTTGCAATCTGGATTCATCAAAAAGCTTTCACACGATGTTAGGCCATGGCAATCCCAGCAGCGTCTGCACTTGAGATTCTTAAAGCGATCTCAATAAATTACCAGTAATTCATGCAGGGCTGTGTTGAATGGTTCCCATTAAGCTGGATGTCTAAAGTTGTAAGTCTAAAGAGATTTGAGTAAATTGGAGATACGTGAAAAATGCTGGAAAAAAAATCCTTGTGCTTGATTTTGTTTTTCCCCAATTACCATTGGTCCAATGATCCCTGGTTTTCACTCGACTCATAAAGTGTCATTGAGGAGCAACTAAGAAGGGAGTCATCAAAGCTGACACTGCTGTCGAAAAAAGAAATTCTCCATAAGTAGAGGGTTACAGAGAGGCAGATGGAGTTGCTGAAGAGTCTTCTTGCCCCCGTTTCATCCAAGAAAGTCCCTGTGTTTCTTCTTTACCTGGTAGTCATCGGGAAGCATTAAGCTAATATTTAGTATTAATATACAGAAATGGCACACCTCATATTTTCTCATGAAAAGTTGAGTGAGTATAGTAAGGAGTTGAATTGGGTTTGGGTTTTGTGGTCACTATAGTTACTGTCCGCATACTGCAGGCTTCTGATTGCCCTTGCAGTGGCTTCTGTTACCTGGGGCTTCCCATGGGCCCAGGACAGATGGAGGGCTTTCCTAGTTTCTGCTCCATCTCAGCTTTCAATAGGCCCTGGGTCAAGAGTAGTTCTGTATTAGTCTGCTTGGGCTACTGTAACAAAACACCATAGGCTGGGTGGCTTAAACAACAGGCATTTATCTTCTCATAGTACTGAAGGCTGGAAGCCCAACATCAAGCAGTTGGTGGTATCTCGTGAGGGCTCTCCTTAGGTTGCAGACAGCCACCTTCTTACTGCATCTTTGCACGGCCTTTCCTTAGTGCATGCACTCAGATAAAGAGAGAAAAAGAAAGAGAGAGACAGAGAGAGAGAGAAGCTCTGGTGTCTCTTTTTATAAGGCCACTAATCCTTTCTGGTCAGGACCCTACTTTTATGACTGCATTTAACCTTAATTAGTTCCTGAGAGACTCCATCTCCAAATACAGACACATTGGGGGTTAGGGCTCCAAAATAGGAATTTTGGAGGGATGCAAACATTCAGTTCATAATACATTCTCTCTCTCAATGCCCTTGCTCTTCCCAAGGTTGTTTGCTCCTGGTGGAAGCAGGGCTTAGTCTGTCACCATAGCCCAGCCTCAGCCTTTCTCAGGCCCTATGTACCTCGGCCTTGGGAGATAGGTCTTTTTGGCACTCCTGTCCCTCCTTCCCATGGCAGCCAAATTCTGCCTTGAGTTGCTGGTTGGTTTTGGGCATGAAGAGTTTCCTGTCAGTACCTCAGCTGTCTGATGGCCTCAAGAAAAGTGATGATTTTATAAATAACCTGTTTTTTGTTTTTTTTAAATCTCATTAGGGTGGAATCAAGGTTCTCTTGTGGCTTCTAATATTCTAGCAGAAGTGGAATTCCTTGACTAGTATTTTCACTAAATATAAATGAGGACAGTTTCTCAGGAGTTCCTGAGTTTGACTCTTGGCTCGAAAACTCACTAGGTCTGACACCAGTTGTCTAACCTTGCCGAGACATCTCTTCCCCAGGTCTGAGATGAGAGATACGTGAACTCATATCTTGAACGCAGCACTACTCACAATAGCTAGCATATAGACTCAACCTAAGTGTCCATCAACAGATGAATGAATAAAGAAAATGTGGTGTATATATAGGTATATTACCATGCCATGCTCTTTGCGCTAGTCTACGGCATGATATGTATATATGTACATTATTTTTCTTAGAGAGGGTTTAGAACTCATTCTTGCTCTTTGTATCCTATCACATCTTTTGGAAAAAAAAAAATGTAGTTTTGATTGTGTGAAATTCCAGGGACATTCAACCTAGTCTTCTAAATTATTTATTTTCCCATACTTATATTTTAAATAAATGCATACATTGTCTTAAACTCTCAAAACATTTTATTTTTAATAAGTAGATTATGTAATAATAATATTATTATTCAGCCATAAAGGAATATTACTCAGCCATAAAAAGAAATGAAATCATGTCATTTTGCAGCAACGTGGATGAAACTGGAGACCATTGCTTAAGTAAAATAATTCAGAAATGGAAAGTCAAACACCGCTTGCTCTCACTTGTAAGGGGGAGCTAAATAATATGTACACATGGACATAGAGAGTGGAATAATAGGTATTGGAAACTCAGAAAGGTGGGAGGGTGGGGGGGGGTGAGAAATGAGAAATTACCTAATGGGCACAATGTATACTATTTGAGCGATGGTTATACTAAAAGCCCAGATTTAGCCACTATGCACTACATCCATGTACAAAATGGCACTTGAACCTCCTAAATCTTTTTTTTTAAATAAAATGGATAGTACAGTTTATTTTAAAATTGCATGCATATACTTGTTGAAAATAATAATCTGTCCATATGGGGAAAAACTCACATGATTTAAAATAATATACATTTTGTAACTATTTAAAAAATAAATAAAATGAAAACCCTGATGGGATTATCTCAAAAGTCTCATTCAGTTCTGATAGCCCATTATTTTAAAAGAAGTTACTGGGGCAGTCTCAAAGAGGGTAAATTTGTAGTTCTGAATTATTTCAATATCAGGTTTTCACGGTATTGAAAGAGTACATTAGGGGAAAAAATGAGGAAATCTGAATGAAGTATGGCCATTAGTTCACAGTGTAGACATATTGGTTCATTAGTTGCGAAAAATATGCTGATGTAAGGTTTTAATAGTAGCAAAAACTGGTATGAGGCATATAGCGAATTTCTGTAATATCTTCATAGTAATTTTTTAAATGCAAAACTCTTCTAAAATAAAGTTTGTTAAAAAGATTAGAGTAGAACATATCAGAATGTATTGTAGTAGTGTAAGTTTAATGTACCATGAAATTTTTGTTTTGTTTCACTTAACTACAAACATATATATAAGTATTTACATAAATGTATACACACACACACCTGGTCTTGATGTAAAATGCATTTCTTACTGGGGGTTGATAAAACAGTTTGAAAGATACTGGATTGGAGGATATTTTGTTAGCTCTAATATTTCTTAAAATTAAATCATTGTAAACTGTTTAATAAGGGGTTTATTCATTCCTTCAACAATAGTTGAGTAATTCACCACCATAGTCAAAGTATTGTGCTTTCAACGTAGGGGATGCCACAGATGAAGGAATAAGACACAGGGTTTCATTTGTCAGATACAGAAGTAGAACAACAAATACACTGTGATGCAAAAGGCTGTAAAACAAGTGCTAACCAGAGGTTTACAAAAGTGCCACGGAAGCACAAAGGACAAAGGAGTGAGTGTTGACTCAGGATGTCAGGAAAAGTTGAACAGAAGAGCTGGCATTTTAGTTAGACTTTTAAAAAATGAATCACTAACGCGTGCTCAGCACTTCCTATGTTGCCAGAGTTTCTGCGGGAAGGAATATTACAGGGATCACCTCATCTTATCCTCACATGTTCTCATGGCTAGGAGCTAGTTTTACCTCCACTTTACAGAAGAACAAACTGAAGCGTAAAGAGGCGAAGGAACTGCCCAGGGATAAACAGCTGTGAAGTGGTGGGCAGAGCTCGTGGTGCACGTCATAAGGTAGTGCATGTCGCCAGCTTGGGGTTGTGTACACCACGATATTGTTTGGATGTTTGGTCCCTCCAAATTTCCTGTTGCAATGTGCTTCCCAATGTTGGGAGGTGGCGCCTGGGGGTAGGTGATTCGATCATGGAAGCAGATCTCTCATGAATGGTCTAGCATCATTCCCTTGATCACAATTTAGTTCTTGCTCCATTGGTTCATGCAAGATCTGGTCATTTAAAGGAGTCTGGGAACCTTCCCCTTCTCTCTGTTACTCCTTTTCTCTTGCTCCAGCTCTCCCCATATGACCTGCCTGCTCCCACTTCGACTTCTGCCATGATTGGAAATTTCCTGACTGAGGCCGCCCCAGAAGCCGAGCAGATGCGGGCACCACACGTTTTAAAAAGCTTGAAGAACGCCGAGCCAATTAAGCCTCTTTTCTTTATAAATTACCCAGCCTCAGCTATTCCTTTACAGCAATGCAAAAATGGACTAACACACACCACCTGTACCACCTCCCAGCCATTCCCTCCTGCTGGTTCTTCCCCACTCGATTTTCCTCTAGCTACAGAGCATAATTTAGGATTTCACTCCCTCAAAATATTGTCATTTGCATTGCCTTTGCTACCACTGCCCCTCTGCCTTCTCCCTTCTGGAAACACTTCTACAAAACCTTCATAGCCCAGCTCAATTGCTACCTCCTTTCTGTGGCCGTTCCCCATACCTCCACATTCTTCCAGCAGATTTCATTGTTCCCTTGATCATATTAAAACTAGTCTTTGAAAAGTCTATCTCAGATCAAGCCCAGTGGTGTTTCTCTTCATTTCTGCCTTCCAGCACAGTGCTGGCACACTGTGGTTGCCCAATAAAGGAGAAGGGAAGGCAGACAGAACTGTAGGATTTCCATGAGCAAAAAAGTAGAGATCGGAATCCCATGCTGAGACCAACACAAGAAAGAGTAAAGAAGTGAGAGAACAAAATGGTCTGGTGGTGATGCGCTGTAAGGTACCCAGATGCGTGCAGGAGGGGAGGTAATTAATTATACCAGCCTGGGGCCAGATTGTGCAGCTGGCAGGCTTTGCCAGGAAGTTGGAGCTTCCTTTTGTAGACTGTGATGAACCACGGAGGGGTTTCAGAGATGAGGGACAATATTTTAATTGAGTGACACACTCTATTCTCTTTCCTTACTTTTGAAGGGGTTGAAGGGCAAGAGGAAATATAGCTATTATGTACTTATTATATTTCAAGCTCTGTCCTAAGAGCTTTCACTAATGCTCACAATAAGCCAGTACATTAGATATGATTCCCTTGTTATTCAATTGTGAAGCAGAAACTCAGACAGGTTAAGTAACTGATTCAAGATCACACCAAAAGAAATAGCAGATTTAGGATGTGAGCCCAAGTTTCTCTGGTTCCAAAGCTTGGGACCTCCCTTTTCTCTCTCTTTTGCTCTTGTGGTTTGGTTTTCCCACCACATCATCCTGTCTCTAAAACTCTTAATAGCCTCAAGCAATCCATCCGCCTGGCGAACATGGTAAAACTCTGTCTCTACTAAAAATACAAAAATTAGCTGGGTGTGGTGGTGGGCGCCTGTAGTCCCAGCTACTCAGGAGGCTGAGGCATGACAATTGCTTGAAACCAGGAGGCAGAGGTTACAATGAGCCGAGATCATGGTGCACGATCAGAGCAAGACTGTCTCAAAAAACAAAACAAAACAAAGCCAAAAAGGAAAAAAAAACAAAAACAAAAACAAAAAAACCCACTACCAACAATAAAATACCAACAACTCTTATTAGCCTCCCCACTCTTGCTACCTTTCCTTCTTCTCTTACCCACTTCTTTCTGCCTTGTTTTTCCTGGGTCCCTGGACCTAAGTGTCAGGTTTTAAAAAGAGGGTGACCTGAGCCCTAGCAGTAGATGCCACAGTGACCATTTTATTTCCCTCCTTCCACTGAAAATAGGGGTTTGGAGCCTGGAACAGACTAGCGGGAGACAGTGGCTGTGTCTGGTCGCTGAAATGTCCCAGCCTTCTGCAGATGTCTCTGCCTTCTGGGTATCCTTCTGATGCTTCAAAGGAGGTCTTCCCTTCAGCTCATGAGTACACAAAATAGTGAGATTGCCAATTTTAGCATGCGTGGGCATCTGCTGATTTGAAACCTCCTTTTGGATGTACTTTTTGTTACTTTCTTTCTAAAACACTTTTCTTCCAAGTCTGTCAGGCCAACCAAAAACACAGAAGGAATTATGGACTGAAAAAAAAAAAAAGCCAGTCCTCCTTTTCTTGATAATGATATTATGATTCTGGTATTCCAATTCAATCTTTTCCAAAGTTTTTGAGCAATGTATGCTCTATGTGTGCTTGTGATTAAAATATGATGTACCTTAAAAGCCATTCCAGCCTCTTGTGATGTGGTCATAAAAATTATTTCAGCATTAAATACCTTATTCTCATCCTGTCAACTTTGAGACCACTGCTAGATGAATCATTGGAGGAATGAAATGCTTAGCAAAATGTTTTTCTTCCTGATTACAGGGCTAGGCTTATTCGATTAAAGGATAAAAGTAAATTGATCAAATATGTGGATGCTTGGAGTTTATTTTTATCGCTCCTGAGCAAATTTTGGAATGCAGCAATCTGATTAGATTTTTCTCCTTGTGGCTCCCCGTGAAAGAGGAAGAACTGATGAGAAAGTGCTGATGGCCCAGCCCTGGGGGATGAATGATTGGCCAGTTTCCATTTTTAGCTTTTCTGACTTCTATGGCCTAGAGAACTCAGTCAACATCAGGAAAGCCCCCTTCTAACAGAGCAGCCTAGCAATTGTATGGCAAGCTGACTTAGAAGCATTCATGGAGGTAATACAAACACACCCAGCCTGACAGACTCAACCTGCAGAGACCATTTCTATTAACATTCTCCCTTCAACTTGGGGTCCTTGTGTTCTCTCCCTCTTCCTCACCCTGATCTCCTTCATGGTCTCATTATCCAGGCCACTAAGGTTTCAGGAAAATGACAAGAAACTGAGAGAAAGCTGGGCGACTTGAGGGCAGAAAAGGGACCATTGGTTTTAATTTCAGCTGTGTTCTTAATCCTATCCCCAGCCAGCTTCCAGGGCCTTCTGGGGCTGGGGGAGTGGCCAGCCACCTTCCTGCTCTGAAATCCCAAAAATTAGTTACATTTTCCTGTTTTAACATATCACTAACAACAACAACAAATAGTAAAATTGATGTTGAGTCTTCTAGGTGTCCTAAGTGCACAGAGGCCTGACATTCCTTATGTCATTTAATCCTCACAATGCCCCTATGAGGAAGGTGCTATTATAGTTTCCAAAGGGGTTAACTGCGGCACAACAAATTTAAGTAACTGGGAAACATTGTAGAGCTTGGATTTGAACCTATGCAGTTTTAGTCTGTGCCCTGTGTATGTAATCATGGCATCAAAATGTACTATTTTGCTGTTAAGTTGGGAGACTTGAGATTACTACATGGAAAGCCTGCCACACCCAGCTCCTAGAAGGAGATTACTAAGGATCATAATCAAGGTACAAGTGTAGGAAGGGGCCAAGGATTCAGCCTGGAGGGGTGGGGAAGGGCTTGGTGTGGTCAACTTTTTAATCTGTGAAACCGGAAATTTCTTCCTACCCCCCTTCACCCCAGGTACCTGGCAGAGTCTCTGCTCACTGAAGGCATTTCTGAAACATTTGCTGACTTGTAATTGTGAATGAAACTAAGCAAAAAAAAGATCAAGGATTAGCCATGTTCTCCAGGCAGCCAAGAGACTTGAAAGAACTAGGAAAATACTGCTAAATGTTCTGAAAAGTATGACTTAGTAAGTTGATAAACGTTACTAGAAGAAATTCCATGTTGGTACTAATGACAAGATGCAGGGAGAAAGTACTTTTTTTGAGGGCTTTCTTTTGCAAACAGCTTACAAACAAAAGAAGGAATCAATGGACACATGATGTTTCTCTCCATGGGGAGAAATGCCAGGTTAATGACTGCAGAGGCCAAACCATTTACAAAAATAGCAATATTTCTTGCACAATCAACCTCTGAAAATGCACTAGCAAGCATGAGGAGGTTGCATTAACAGCCAGGAACACACTGGAAGCTACTTGTTTCATTAAGTGACCCAGTCCCTTCAAGGCCAACACAAGCAAAGAAGCTTGTGGCCTACCTCTGAGTCAACACTGAGAGGAGGCCCCTAGTGAATGAAAATGCATCCAGTTCTTCCATCGAAAGGAGGTGGCAGTCCCAGAGCCAGATCAGATTATTAGACTGGATTTATTTCAGACCCTAAATTTAACCAGCTGGAGGTCTTTTGAAAGTACCATCCTATGCAAACTTTTGAATTGAGGAATTTGCCACTTACTGGGATTTGATTAGAGACAGAACACAATGTTCTTGGCTTGTATCCTCCTTCTGTACAGTGTGCCCTCCAGCCAGCTTGGGCCATCTGCAGTGCATGTCAGCTTGAGGGCTGCAGGCAAGGTGCTCAAAGAGCAAGGGTCTCCATAGATTTGATTTCTCTTTGAGTTGATGCTGCTAACGAACTTGTAACTCTTAGAAGAAACTGCCAAGAGTAAGGACAAGAGGGAGAAAGAAACAAGAATGAGCTAGGCTGGAAAAGCCACGAAACCATACCTGGGGAATGGTTTAAAGTCCACACACACCTTCCTCTCTGTACACAGGATGTACACTTGCTAACACAAGCTTTAGCCAAGAACTCAAGTCACATAAACACTGCCATCCTGGGCTTCACTTTAATAGAAACATTCTTCTCTTTGTTTTCAAATAAACATATAGAGATGGATGAAATCCAAAGTGGAAATCAGAATGATGAAAGACTGACATTACATATAGTAATTTATTTATAATATACCTCCACACATATTGCAAAAATCTGAAGGATTTCTATCAAAATGTTAGCAATGGGTGCCTCTAGATGGTGAAATTAGAAATGATTTTCAACACATCTTTTTTTCTCATTTTTATTAAAATATTTTTGTAAGTGAACATGAATTGCCTTTGTAATTGGAAAACATTTTTAAAATTTTAAAACGCGATAAGCCGATATATGAAACTGATTGAACTATTTATTACTCTAAAATGTGTAAAAGGCAAAGATGATTGATGCTAAGGGTAGAGGTTAAGGCAATATATTCAATAACTGAGGGAAGGAAATGAGAAATCTTCTGGGAATGACTCCTTTGAACTATTCAGTGTGCTAATCCAATGTCTGACAATGTCACATGCTTATTGGCCTTTACCAGGCAACATTTTTCTGATGTATAAACTGAATTTGACATAGCCTCACACATAGATTGCCTGTGCAGGATCTTTTTTTTTTTTTTAAAGGAAAACAACCATTTGTATTCATTCTTTTTCTCCCAAGTGCTCAAAGTCATAATATCAACTACAAGGAAACTGTACATGTTGAATGACTGAATGAAAAAACCAAGACAATAAAAGACATAACCCTTGCCCTGAAGGAATTCACCACTTAGTTGGAGACATAAAACCCAGTACATGAAACAACTGGATGATAAAATTAAGAATGGAGTTATAGAAGGATAGTTGGAGAAGCGGGTTAACACTTATTAATGCCTACTGCGTGCAGATTTTGCTAAAGTCTTCCTATAAGGTACCTCATTTAGTCCCTTAACCAACCTATGCAGTAGGTATCATTTTCTTCACTGACAATGGAAGGAATCAGGGTTCAGAGAGTTTATTTTCAAAGATGCCACAGCTGGCAGGGGACTGAGCCAGGAAAGGAACTTAGGGCCTTCTGAACCCCAGGTCAGTGTTGGATCTGCTCTACCCCCACGCCTCTTCCATTCTTGTGTAAGTGAAGAATTTACAGTGAGGGTGTGTAGTATGCATCAAGCCCAGAAAGGAAAGAACATGACAAGTGGATTTGGCAAGAGATGTTCCTGTAGTGCTGGTGCAGCCTGGCTCTTTGAATTTATCCATCTTCCTTCCACACGCACCCAATAATACATGAAGGTGGGTTCCAACACTCTTGGAGTTGTCTTGATCCTAATCCCAAACTATTCACCCCAACTCATCCTCTGTCTCACATCCCAGCCTGTTCCAACCTTCTTAGCCTCTGGTCCTGCAGTTATACCATCCTCTAATGGTCCAAGGTGTCCCCCTGTACCTGATGCTCAACTCCATTTCTCCAGCTTCTCCCTTTGGTTGCCACCTGTACCACAGTTCAGCCTCTCTCTCCTATTGTGCTTCCTTGAAGGGTTAAATGCAATAACTTACATTAAGCACTATCATCATGGTGATATCTGGGAAGCTTTTAGAATATGTCAGTGATGGTTATAGGGACTGGAAGTGGTTAAAGACTCGAGTGCTATAGTCATTTGGATTTGGATTCAAACTTTTGCTCTACTATTTGACTAGCTTCTGCTTTTTTTGGCTTGGGCTTTTGACCTTGGGCAAGTTACCAAACCCATCAAAGCCTCCATTTCCTTATCTAGAAAATAGGGATAATGATAACACTACTTCTAGAGTGTTATGTAGATTTACCAAACAAGAAAATACATGTGGAGCACCTAGCACAAGGCTAGTCATAAAGGATTCAGCAAACATTATGAATATTATTAATGATATCAGTAATGGCATCATTGCCATGATTACAGAAACTCTGCCTGGAGAACTGCAGGTCTAGTGCCCTATAACCCAGCAAAAACCCTCGTGAATAGCATTCCCACTGGGCTCACCTGGCAAGTCAAGCAGTAGCTAGACTTTTAGAATTCAAGACTCAAAATATCAGGTAGATTCAGCACATTGGAACACAGAGAAATGAAGACGCAACAGTGAAAGGGCACACGATGTGTGCATGTGGCGGGGCAAGGTATAAAACAGAACGACAGAATTTTCTGGAAGAGGTGTTATAGAAGGAAAACCATTTTTCATTTCACACATTCATTCATTTGTTTAATAAATATATACTGCCAGTTGATGAGAATCCAAAGATAACTAAGACAACTTTCATGGCTTCCGATCTAACGGAGAAGATATTTTCCTAACAAGATCAACGAACACAATGTACAATGAGTTATACTACCGCAGTTAAAGGATCAAGAAATAGGGCGTTTGATATTTGTATATGTGCTTTGTATCAGGGTCTTCAGATGAGAAGGAATTAATGATGAATAGGGAACTCTCTCAGGGCAGAAGAAACAGTATACCTGGAGTTAGAGAGTCAGGGAACAGAACATGATGGGGAAGGAGCTAGAAAGGTAATCTGGCATCAGATATTGAAGGGCCTCTGTTGACAGGCTAAGGCTTAAGTTTAATATGCTTTGATTTTTTTAATTTGGTAAACACACTCCCCGGAACATACCTGTACTGTGGCTTCTAGTGCTCTGTCTCACATGGTCCTCTCCACATCATCACAAGTTCCCAGTTAATTGCAGGAGAAATTCCAAACTCTAAGGAGACTCCAAAAATGGTATCTCCTGATGACTGGATAGTCCTTGCCCCCAAGCAAAGTTTATAGAACACACAGTGCATCCATGACTTCATCTTCATTCATGACTGATTGACTTGGAAAATTCTCCTTTCCCCTCTCCTTTCTGTCCTCAGTAGATATTCACAGATTGTTAGATGGTGGCTCTTGGGAGAAATGATAAATGGCTGGAGAGCTCAGATATCTGACTCACCAGTTTTTTTCTAGTCTTTGCATGCTTTTGCAAATAACATTTCCCTATTATCTCTGTTTAGCCAGTGTAGCTGCTGTCACGTTCCTGGTGAGATGGTGGCAGGTTTGGCGATGGCAGCCTTTAGAAGACCCTTGCACTGAGCTCAAGTGTAAGTGAGGACACTCAGACTGGGTTAAGGCTCATGACCCATCCCACTACTTCCTTCTGGTCTGGGCCTCTCTGTGGTGAACAGAGTCCACATCTTCAAATGAATTGCATGTGCTCAATTGCTGAACCATGTAGTCCTGCTTTTGTCCATGCCTGCATTCTTGTAAGATGTCCTCACTATCATACTTTGGGTCAGAGGGAAGTGGCAGAAGATGATGAAGAGCCAAGAAAGAAAGAAAAAAAGTGCATCCTTGAATGTGGTGCAGATCCAAGAAGGCCAAGGTCAGTGATGCCTAGGCCATGGGGAATATTGGAGGGAGGTGCGGCAGTGCTGAGGTTGGTGTTCCCCCAGGTCCCCTTTTCCTTCCCTTCTGAGGCTGCTAGCACACCTCAGCTGTCTCCTTCTCCAGAGACTAGACCTTGGCCAGATAGGGGATGCCTACCACTGAAGGACCACCAGAATAATGCAAGCTGGGCCCAGAGTTGCGGTGCTGGAGTTCATGCTCCCAAGCTCCCAGGGGACCAGGCTGAAGCCAATCTTCAGTCAGGACCCCATCTTTCCTTAGCTTCCTTCCCTTGCCTTGCCTTGCTTCCCTCATCCCTTCCTCACAAGAGCAGTTCCTCAATAAATGTTTTTCACAAGAATCCCCATCTTAGGCTCTGCTGAACCCTTGCTAGGACAAGGACCAAACAGCTGAGGACCAAATCCAGGAGGCAGAGTGGGAGAATACATTTTAGGAAAGTAACTTAATTGCCAGGTACCATTGTGTGACATGATGCAAGCACTGTCTAGGGAGGGATTTGCCAGCACTTGCCCTTGACTTTTACCGACTGTAGCATTAAGAGCCATGCTACCCAGGTGCATGCTCAAAAGGTCAATATGAAGTATATGCTTAGTGGTTTCATGGCTTAAAGATAACATTTCTTAAGTGAGTGTTTTTCTTAAGAAAATTTGGGCTTAAGGAAAAGATGAAAACAAAATATAAAGCAGTTCATATTTGCAATCATGCAAAACAAAACAAACTTCTATAAGCATTTTGGTGTCATTTATTTCAAGATTTTTACATAAACTACTTTATGTAGATAATTTCATGGGTTTTTTTTTTTTCTTAATATTAAATGTAAAAACCAAGTTGCCATATTTATTTCCTGAATGGGTTGCATATTTACCATTTCACCAATCATGTCTGTAAATATTTATTGTACTCAACCACCTTTCACCCTAAGCATGATTTAAATTTTGTTTTGTAATGTCAGAAGTACAGTAATATTTTAATGTCACTTTAATTTGCATTCCTTGTTTGACAATAAGGCTGAACATTTTCTCACATGATGTTTCCTGGTTGTACTTCTCTTTCAGTCAGTTTTGCCTGGGTCCTTGGCTATCTAGCTTTAGGATCAGACATTCTTCTTATCAATGTATAGGAACTCTCCAGGCTCCAAAGACAGTTAACACTTTGTCATATGTGTTACAAATATGCCTGTACTTTTCTTGCTCTTTGTTTTCTAGTATTTCCTTCAAACCTGCAGATGTATTACATTTTTGTTTGCTCAAATTTACTAATGTTTTACTTTTTGATTAATTGATATTATTTTTAAACTTGGAAATTATGAATCCATTTGTTTTTAAGATAATGTGAAAAACCAAAACATTCATGGATGTCAATATTCTTGGGAAAAAGATGTTGGTTGATTTTTATTTTCTTCTCTTTTTTCTTACTTATATTTTCTAAGTGTTCTATTATTAATTAATTTTCCATAATAAGAACTAAGTTTAATTCATTTTTTAAAAATGTCTTCTTTTAACGTCAAGTTTATTCCAGAGAGAGATAAATCCTTTGACTCCTCCAGGTATGTCACCGGCAGTGTTTCAATGAGCAATTGCTATATGACAAATAACCCCAAAACGCAATAGCTTAAAATGACAGTCACTTATTATTATGTGTCTGTGGGTCATCTGGAGATTGGCTGATCTTGGCAAGCTTCAGATGTCTGCAGGTGACTAGTGGACTCGGCAGAGTGGGGTCTGTTTGGGGCTGCTGGACTACAACAGCTGTACTCTAGCTATCGCTCATGCCCCTCCTAGCCCACCAATTATCCCAGACTGTCCTTTACCTGGCAATGGTAGGAGCCCCAAGAGGTCCAACTCAAACACACAAGGCCTCTTGCAGCCTAGGCACACCCTCACTTTTGCCTCAATGTTTTGGCCAAAGCAAGTTGCATGGGGTAGGGAAGTATGCCCTGCCTTTATAGGGGAAACCCCAAAGCCACATGAAGGAAGTCTAAAGAATTAAGGTGAAGAATGGGAATCTATCAGTTTATCACAGGCACCAATAGATTTTTCTCTGTTTACTTGTATTTAGAAAGAGATATGTATTTATGCCTGATTTGACTAATCAATACAAAATTGTCTTTTCAATTACAAAGGTCTATTATAAATTGATATAGGACCTTGCCTGAGTATTTCATAGAGGGAAACACTCACTTCCAGACCAAGCAAATGAAAGAAAAAATAATAAATTAACCTCTGGTTCAGACATCAGACTCCGAGTAACTCGGAGGAGGCATGAGATGGATAGGCAGGCTGGGAAAGTCAAAATGCCCACTTACAGATAAGCAGCTACTGGGGCACAGGGAAAGGCTTTCTCTTGTGCCTTCTGAATGTGCACAGCTGTCAAGAGCTGTGGGCTGTGATCACAGCAAGTACGTTGGAACAGGCAGGTACAATGATAAAAGCAATTCCTATGGGAGGCTTATTTACACTGATGTCAGATGTCAGACTGGCAGGTGTGCCACAACAAAAGAGAGCTATGCAAGAAGCCCCCGACTGAGCCACTCAGCCTGGCCTCTTCACTAGCAGCCTAGTTTGGGCCAAGTTTAACGTCTCTTTCTTCCCCTGGAGAAGCTGCTGAGCTAGGAGACATTTAGTAAGAGTGACTAGGCCGGGTGTGGTGGCTCACACCTGTAACCCCAGCACTTTGGGAGGCCAAGGTGGGTGGATCACCTGAGGTCTGGAGTTTGAGACCAGCCTGGCTAACATGGTGAAACTCCGTCTCTACTAAAAATACAAAAATTAGCCAGGCATGGTGGCGCATGCCTGCAATCCCAGCTACTTGGGAGGCTGAGGCAGGAGAATTGCTTGAACCCGGGAGGCAGAGATTGCAGTGAACCGAGATCGTGCTATTTCACTCCAGCCTGCGCAAAAAAGAGCAAAACTCCATCTTAGGGGGAAAAAAAAAAGATTGACTAAAATGGCAATGTTAATATTCCTGTATATTTACAAACACATCACAGTTTACAAAAGCTTTCCATAGACTTTGTTTCCTGTGAGTCTCACAATACCATTTGAATATATAGTAATGATCATTCTTTTTTATATTAAAGGAAATTGAAGCTCAGAAAGGTAATTGTTGAACTAGTATAGGCCAGTTGAAAAATAGTTTGGGTCACAGTAGTTTAAATTCTCAAGCCCCTCCCGTGGAGAAAAAGAAGCAATGTATTTGGGCTACGAGACTTAGAGTCAAGCAAATGTAATGTTCTCAGGGTGCTGCCGGCAAAAGACTTTGGGATGTGAAATGGGATGAGGCCAGAGAGCAGGAGGAGGTTCCCAAGGGAATCCGGGGCCCCGACTCTTTACTCTTCTAGGGGAGCAACTGGGGCCCAGGCCCGGGGTCCAGAGTGAGCAGCACAGACTGACCAGCTTCGAGGCTTGATTGTTCTCTTCTCTTCAAAGCACTCGCTGGGATCTGGGGTCAGAGGTCTAATTGTATTTCTTGCAGATTCCTTCAGGCCACTAATGGGCTGCTGGAAGAGCTAGCTTGCTAATAGCCTTCCTGCTTTTGGGAAGAGGAGCTTTTTAAAAAGAGGCGTTTGTTAAGTGGGCCACTCTGGAATTCTCCATTTATATGAAAAGGGTGTTTGATATTCAAGAAGGTATTTGTCATCTGGAGGAAAGGTTAATTCAATTATTTTGTTTGGAGATGAAAAAGATGAAGAGCCAGCTTAGTAACAGGCTTCAGGTCTATGAGGGGCCGTTCCTGGGGAAGATGGCAACCACCTGTCTCTCCTCCAAGAAACGGAAGAAGAATCAGGCTTTTGTTGTGGAAAGATCTGAGTGAGGCAGATGGAATGGCCTGTGTGCACTGGCTGCTCTTCTTGGCGGATTATCAGTGGGTCTCCCGGGTGGGACAGCGTCAGGAAGGGAGCTTGTGGCGGATGATTCCCTAAAGGCTCTTCTTTGATTTTATGACTAGGATTTGTGATTTGAGATAAAGCTGGAAGAGTAAAAGCCAAGGAAAGATGACACTTCAATAGAGATCCTGGCTACTGAGTATAAGTGATGATTTCCCTGGACCTCAGTTTTCCAATCTATATAATTGGATTACTGTTACTCGTGTGGCTCTTCAATCATAGAGTTATGAAGATGGACCAAGATCATGTAAAAGCGCACTTCAAACCACACAGCCCTGAGCAACTGAAAGAAACTATTTTTTCCTGGAATAAGGGCTGATTATTTTTCAAGTCTAGTGTGCACTAACATTTTTCTTCCTGCTTTGGATAAAGCTGCCAGATTGCTTTGGATCCAACCTTGGAATAACATGCCAATTACTTTCTTTGAGCTCTCAGACCTCTTCCTGCATGTGCCTCCTTGAACAAGTCCTGCTTTGCTTTTGTTACCAATTATTCATAGAATGGTGCCATTCAGGCATGAAAGGAAGGGGGCCTCCAAAGAATATCTTCTAAGCCAGGACCCAATCCACATTGATTCTCCTTTTATGAGTGGTGATCCCACTTCTCTTTGAATGCCTCTGATATTAGGAAAACTCACTATCTCATGTTAAAGCTTTTGCATTGTTTGAAATTTCAACTAGTGAACAACTCATGTTCCCTTATGTGAAGCCCAAATCTATTTCCCTGTAGCAGAGCTCAAAAACTGAGGCACATACAAACAAAGGTAACATAAGTGAATGACCTGGGCCTGGTAAAGACAAGGCGTCATGGAGGAGGGTAGTTAACTTCTAAAGAGATGCCTTTCCAAAGCAGGCATCTGCTATTCACACCAATAGATTATTGCCCTGCAGAAATATGGGCCCAGAGTGAACAGATCCAGCGCTTTGCTTGGACCTAGGGAAGTTTAACTTGTGTGGAGTACACAAAAGAATCACACTTGAAAGGAGGCCGTTTGGGGTATTGTTAAATACTAAAATTAAAAACTGGATTCTAATGGTATTCTGAAAAGAGGAGTAAGGTGCAACCACCTCCCTCGATGGAGTGCCTCTTTCCAATCCCAAGTGCAGAACCAACGGTGGCAGCCACAGTTGCTCTTCCAAAGAATGGGATTTCCAATCTGCTTAATTTTTAAGAGACAATGGAAATCTTTATTTTTATGTACAATTTTAAAGTTTTGATGTTAGCTCTATCTTAAACGTGTCTTAAAGACTGTACAGGCCAAACAAAATATTCTAAATATTCTCTGAGAGGTGAACATGGCTCCCACACCATAGATTTTCATCTCTGCTGTCATAGTGCTGCCAACCTCAGTCTTAGTTCTACTCTCAGAGGCAAATGGAAACATTCCATGCCCTTCTCTATAAGAAGAACCTTCAGAAATTTGAAGACATTTCTGCATCCTCTCTGGGTATTTTCATCAACAGGGTACAAATAATTAGCTAATTTTTATTTCTCTCTTTGTCAAAACTTCCATCCAGGTCATTATCTTCTCAGCCCAAGACCCTTCAAACTAGACTATTTATTAGAAGCAAAGGAGTCACTCTTATGTCCATATTTGCAAGAGAGAACTATTACCTTTATGAAAGGGGACTCTTGCTAAAGATCAGATTCAGATTATAAGATTAGTTTGTTTATTAGCCTTAAATTACTCATTCTGGATATTTTGGTAAGGAGAGTGCCTCCAGGCACATATTGCTGATTTGCTTGTCATTTATAGCACTGTAGCAACATCAGTAAAGCAACTGATTTAAAAAACAAAAAGAGAGAGAAAATTAGAGAATGTTATAACTGAAAGAGAACCTGGGTGTCATCTAATTAGCCCAATGGTGACAAATCAGTTTCACATGGAGAGCCAACTTAAATGGATAGCCAAGGATTCCTGGGAGTTGTGTATTGAGAACGATTCTGAAGAATTCTGGAGAAAGAAGACCAGGAAAAGGCAAGAGGGAAATGGGAGCATGAGTGTCACCTATCTTGTTAGGAGGAATTCTGACCTGATTCGGTCATTTTATAAATAAAATGGTTGGAAAGTGGAATAAAATCTGTGGCAGATGGTGTTGGTTGGCTGGTCCAAAAAAGCCTTCTCTACCACCATCTTCCCTAGAAGACATTGTCTTCATCTAGAGAATCTGCAAGAGATGAATAGTCCCTTTACCAGCATCTATTGCAGTTAGGGTTGAAAACATGATGTAGCCCTAGTAAATGATCCAGGAAGGGAACTTGGCTGGGAGTTCCCACTTTAATTAAAATGATACAGTCTAGCCTTTTCACCCTTCTCCTGCTGGTGTGATGATGTAAAGCCTGGAGCAGCAGTAGCCATCTTGTGATCATGAGGCAACAGCCACAAGATGAAAAGCAAAGAACTAAAGGTGGTCAAGTGAAAGCCTAAGAAGTGTTTGAGACTTAAAAGTCTTCAGTAAATAACAATGCCAGCCACTATCCACCTTTAGGTGTGAGAAAACTATTGTGTGAGAAAACAATATCCTATTTGTTTGGGCCACCATACATATCAGGATAGACTAACTGCTGTAAAACGACGACAACAACAACAACAACAACAAAACACCCAAATTTCAGTCTTTTAACATAATAATTGTTAATTTCTTGCTCAAACGAAATCCAATGAGGCTTTTCTGAGTTGAGTGCTCTCGTAGGAGGCTGTTCTCCAACTGGTTCCTCAGGGATTCATGCTCCTTCCACCTTGAGATTGCTGCCATCTTTAATTTGTGGCCTCCAAGGTCACACCCATAAGAGTGTGGGGAAAGCCCCCTTAATCTTCTTAGTTGGGAAGTGATACTTCACTTCAGTTCATATTCCAGTGGCTTATGACTAGACATATAGCTCCCCCTTAATGCAAGAAGGCTGAGAAGTGAAATCACTGCCTAGGAAGCCCTAAACAACTCCGTACCATGGAAGGGGAGCCCACATCTCTAATGGTTAGCTAGCTCCCTCTGTCATAGTCACTCTTAGTAGTTTTTCCATTACTTGCAGCCAAAGGCATTCTTGATTTAAAAACAGAATACAGCATTTATTGCCTATGCTCAGACAATATTTCTGATGCCCAAATTTCATTCAGAATACTAGACTTGAAATCAGGTGGCCTTTGTAGTAAGTGGAAGCCACTTTCCTTATTGTTTTGTTTTAAATTTTCAATTTTTGTGGGTATATAGTAGGTGTATATATTTATGGGGTCCATCAGATGTTTTGATTCAGGCATGCAATGTAAAATAATCACCTCAAAGAGAATGAGTTATCCATCTGCTCAAGTATTTATCCTTTGTGTTTACAAACAATCCAATTATACTCTTTTAGTTATTTTAAAATGTATAATTAAGTTATTAGTGACTGTAGTCATCCTGTTGTGCTACCAAATAGTAGGTATTATCCATTCTTTCCTTACTGTTTTATTAGGGAGAAAAGAGGCATACAAGAACAAGTCATCTATAATTGCCAGCAATACTTTGAGAAGCATGTGGCATCTAGGGTGAACTCAGTAACAATATGGATGTTGAGTGAATTCAAGGGAAGGAAAATCTCAATAAGAATAAAAGAGTCCAAGAAGGTTTCTTGAACAGAGACTTTAAAAGAGAAGGACTATGCCTTGTGCTTTTCATGAGTCTCTGCTTTTTCAAAACACATACACTTTTTCTGTATAATTATTCATTCATAAATGCTATTATTCCTTCCATAAATATTCATTGAGCATGGTAAAGGTGGCAGGGACTGGAGTAAAGGTTTTAGATAAAAAATGGCTAAGATATAATCCCTTCCCCTCACAGTACTCAAAGTATAAGGAGAGAGAAATATATACCAGAAGCTTCTCTGCTTGCTAAAACCATTGAAGAACGGAGGAAATTTGGCCTTGAGGGATGTACTGGAAGTTTTCAGTGATGAAAGGAAGAAAATAAATTTTGAATAATGGAGATGGCATTAACAAAAGCACAGGGGTCTGCAGATGCAGATTCACAGTAAATCCAGAGAATAGGGAGTAATCCACATTGTATGTATATGGCAGAAGGGCAGGAATGGTGGGGGTTCAGATTGGAAAGTCAGACATATTGGGTCATATGATGAAAAACCTTAAATGCTATATTAATTAGGAATGCTGTCAACTGTAGGTTACAAAACACATGATGAAGGCATATAGTTAGCTTGCACAAGAAAAGTTGAGAAAGGCAACCTTAGAGTTTATATAGCAGCTCAATGACGGTCATGAAGATTTTTCATGCCATTTTGCTTTATCCTGCTCAGTGTGCCAGTGATGTGTCCTAGGATGACCAACTGTCCTGGTTATCCTGACACTGAAGTGTTTGTTCCCTAGGATGTGGGCCGTTTAGTGCTAAAAGTGGGGAAGTCCCAGGCAAACTGGGAAAAGTTAGCTACCATAATGTCTCCCCTTACAATCACAAGATGACTGCTATAGCCCCAAACATCACACAGAAAACTGGTCTTCTTTTCAAACACTTCTGTCTTATCAAGAAGAAGAAAGTCTTTCCCTGAAGTCCCAGTAGACTTTCTCTTATATCTCATTGACCAGAACTATGTCACAGGCCCACCCTTAGTCCAAAGAGGGAAGAGATCATTATAGTTGGCTTAGAACAAGCATAGTTTATCCTCTTGGTTTGGTCGTATTGGATTCCACTGATAGGGAAGAGGAGAAGCATCACTTGCATGTGGGCAGCTCACAGTGTGTGCCACAAAAACCATGGTAAAGATTTTCGACTTCATCCTGAAAACAGTGGGCTGTCCTCAAATATTTTTAAGCAGAAGGTGATAGACTCTCACTGATGTTTTAAACTTGAAAGCAATATGATAACTAAATTAGAAGGGACTTGAAAATAAGACTGAAAGAAGAGAGATTCATTAGTAGCTTACTGCAATAATCCAAATATGAGATGACAAGATTTGAACTAGGACTATGATTATAGAAGTGTAAATGAAGTGATGGATTTGAAAGAAGTGATAGGATGTTTATATCATGTGATCTGAATGAAAACTGTGCACCATGCACAGATCAAGCTGTGGTTGTTTCCATTTGTGAATGAGAAAATAAGTGTACAAACATTAGAGGTGGCATGTTCAAGTTTCCCTCAGCTGCCAAACATTACCTGCCTGACAAAGCTAACCTCCCATGCTAGTAGAGTGAGATTTCCCCCGTTCTTTGGCTCTTTGACACATTCAACACCAGTTGGCTTTACTCTCTGGGGGCCCCCGCATCTACCTGGCGCCAGGTGGGTGTCAGACTGGGCAGGAAGCCTTCATTCTTTGCAGTTAGCTTTGGGGAAGATGACTGTAGCAGGATGTGTTGGTTAATCAAATGTACCTTTAGCAGAGATGAGCAATCACAAGGTTGCACTATCAGTTCAAAGACTTACCTCCCACTCGCAGGAATAGTCTTCAATTATTTTACACATGGTTTGCAAGTGAAATCAGCTCATCTCCCAAAGACTTCTGATGCTAGAAAATTAACCTAATGGGAACTATAGTTTAGAGCAATGAATTCTTCCGTGTGAGTCATGAGAAGGACAATGAGGGAGGCATTTGGTGAGTGGTGACTTTAGTGACACTGTTGAGTGAGGAGTTGTGATAGGAACTAGCCTTTGTTATGCCTGTACTGAAGCATCTGATGACTGTCCATGGTAGATCTCATCTCATATGACAGTTAGACACCCATAAATGCAACTCTAAGGTTTTGTCTGTCTACGCCCATGAGAGTAGGGGTGATGCCTCATTTACTCACCACTCCCTTTCTGGAGGTTAGCATAGTACATGGCATATAGGATATGCTCGATAAATATTTATAGAATTATTATTGATGAACTACTCTGTGCCTGTGCCTATATCATCCTTTTTAATCCTTCCAAAATTTTAACATACGTTTTATGATCTCTATTTTAGAGATAATGAAACAGATTCAGAGCTGGATAGTGAATTAACTGAGGTCATACATTTAGTGAGTGGCAGAGCTGGGACTCAGACCCCAGGCTGTCCCTGGTTCCCATGCTCTTTGTTCTGTAAATGCTATTGGGATTTTCATTTCAGGTAATGGTATTTCTCAACACAAAGAATCTCAGTGTTGATTTTGTTCTTTCCTTCGCTTTGTAGATGAGGGAGCTTTAGGCCCAGAAAGGCCAAGCAACTTAGTTCAAGTAAAATTAGTGCTCAAGCTCAATCTAGCCCAGCATTTTTCAATTGGACTTCGAAGTTCCCTCAAGATAAGGCAGCCACTAATTCAGATAGAGCCAGGCTTCCTGCAGGTTGGATTGAACCTATCTCTTCAGTGTGGCTGCATGTCTACATAGCAGAAACGCATGAAAATTCTCAACCAATGCAAGTTGGTTGTTTTCTGGTTCTCAGCTGTACCTGGCACAGTTTGCCTTCTGACTGAAGGAAAGGCAAGCCTCAAGCTTTTGGAAAGCCACTGCAAGCTTGCTGTTGAAAACTTCCAGGTTTGGATGTAATCTAGGCTCTGGTAAAGTACTTAAGCTAATAAAGGTCTAACGCTTCCTCCAGACTCCCTGCAAGCGCCTCACTGGCTCAGTGTGCACAAACCTGGAGGAGAACACTGTGTCCGTGGCCTGGACAGCCTCACACATGTGATTCTGGCTGGGCGCTGTACCAAACCAGGGCCTGTTGCACTCAATCCCTCCATTCTCTCTTGCCACTCTTCGCTCCAACATGCTACCCAAGTCTCTTCATCAAAAATGTGGTTTATATTTCCCTGAACTTCCGTCTGGGAAGCATATTACCTGCATTAGGTTAAACCAGTTCAAACTAAAATCAATGAGAAATCCTCAGGTTCAACTGGCATCCATTTGCTCACCCTCTTCTTCCTGGGCGGAGTCACCTTCACAGTGCCAGACTCTGTGCCAGGCATACTATGCCAGACAGCTGTGAATGACACTTGAGTGGGGGAAGAGGTCGTATCACAAGACCCAATGCGATCTGGGGTCATTTCTTTGCAATTCACTGGACTTTGTCCTCTGGGGTCCAGCTAGGACAAAGATCACTGCCTCAATCCACACAAAGTAACCCCAGGGGACCAGAGAGTATCTCTTTCAGGAGCTCTCCCTTAGGAGCGAAACATTTTCTTCCCCAGAAGCCCCAACAAAATATCTTCTGAGGTCTCATTGGCCTGAGTTAGACACGTGCCTATTTCTGAGCCAATCCCAGGGACGGGGAGATGGCAAAGATAATTGACTCGGACTTGATTTCTTTTAAAAAAAGATGTTTTATTCCCTGCAACCTAAAAAGTCAGAACTTCCCAGTAAAAGCCATTTTGTATTCAAATTTCTGCCAGAGCACTGTTGTTTTATTAAATTGATTTTTTTCTCTATTTTTATCATCATTATCATCAGCAGCAGCATCATATTAGGAAGGTGGATGTTTTAAGCAAATCAGTCATGAAGGAGAGAATGGGCAAATCTTTAACAATTGAGAGGTAGATTTCTTGCTGCTTGTAAATTTCAAAATTTCTCATTTCTATTCCAGCTTGAACTCATCCCGAAGGCAATGGGATGTCATCAAATATTTCTACACAGAAGGTGATAGGCTGTCATTTAGGTCGCAGTCATTCAGCATGGGTCAAATCTGACAGAAGGTCAAAGCAATCAAGATGCCCTCAGGGGACAGCAGTTTAAATCCACATAAAGCAGATTGTTTTGAACGGGCCTGCCCCCCTGGATATGTAGTCTGATTCAGGCTTGCCAAGGGAGCCTGAAGGTGCCACACTTGTGGGTAGTAACCTTTTCCCAAGTCGCCTCTGATTCTCACCACAGGGACTCACACAGTGGGATGGAAGTGAAAGCCCAAGGTCATGGCTCTGTGCCAAAAAGAAAGGGGACACATTTCTTTTACGCTTTTCAGGAGATAGGTTTGGGGTTTTTGAGTAGCCAAGGAGAATTTGACAATTCTTGTCTCAGAAATAGATTAGCATCTGCATCAGTGGACTCAGTAGAGCAAATGGCTCTCCCAGTGTGGGTGGGCACCGTCCAATCCATCCAGGGCCTGGATAGAACAAAAAGGCAGAGGAAGGAGGAATTATCTCTTTCTGCTTGAGCTGGACATCCATCTTTCCCTGCCTTTGGACCTTAGAACTCCAAATTCCCCAGTCTTTGTATCCCAGGGACTTACACCAGAAACCCCCGGGTTCTACAGCTTACAGAGGCTATATTATGGGATTTCATGGCCTCCCTAACCTTGTGAGCCAATTTTCATTAAAAAATCTCCTGTTATGTATTGAAACAGTCAAGCATCGCTTAATGACAGGGGTACATTCTGAGAAATGTGTAGTTAGGTGATTTCATCATTGTGCAAACATCAGAGAGTGTACCTGGATGGTATAGCCTACTACATACCTAGGCTATGTGATATATCCTATTGCTTACAAACCTGTGCAGCATGTGACTGTACTGAATACTGTAGTCAATTGTAACACAATGTTAAGCATTTGTGTATCTAAACATAAAAAATTCACAGTAAAAATACAGTATAAAAGGTAACTGATACACCTGTGTAGGGCACTTACCATGAATGAAGCTTGCCGGACTGCAGGTTGCTCTGGGTGAGTCAGTGAGTGGTGAGTGAATGTGAAGGCCTAGGACATTGCTGTACACAACTGTAGGCTTTGTAAACACTGTACACTTAGGCTACACTAAACTTATAAAAGAAATTATTCCTTATAATAAAGGCAGTAATAAATTAATCTTCAATTACTGTAACTTTTTAACTTTATGACTCTTAATTTTTTATTTCATAATAACGCTTAGCTTAAAACACAAACACATTGTACAACTGTACAAAAATATTTTCTTTCTTTGTGTCCTTATTCTATAAGCCTTTTAAAATTTTTTACTTTTTAAATCTTTTTGTTAAAAACTAAGACACAAACACACACATTAGCTTATGCGTACACAAGGTCAGGATAATCAATATCACTGTCTTTCACTCCCACACCTTGTCCCACTGGAAGGTCTTCAGGAGCAATAACATGCATGGAGCTGTCAACTCCTAAGATAACAATGCCTTCTTCCGGAATACCTTTCCTGAAGGACCTGACCACAGCTGCTTTCCAGTTAACTTTTAAAAAAATAAGTAGGAGTGCACTCTAAAATAATAATTAAAAGTTTGATACAGTAAATACACAAACCAGTAACATCATCATTTTTCATTATTAAGTATTATGTACTGTGCATAATTGAATGTGCTAGACTTGTATACACCTGCAATGCAGTGGGTTTGTTTGCACCAGCATCACCACAGACACATGAGTGATGCATTGCACTACAACATTATGAAGACTATGACAGTGAGAGACAGGACTAGCTGGATTTCCTAGGCTGATTAAGAATCCCTAAGCCTAGCTGGCAAGGTGACCGCATCCACCTTTAAACAGGGGGCTTGCACCTTAGCTCACATCCGACCAATCAGTAAAGAAAGCTCACTAAAAAGCTAATTAGGCAAAAACAGGAGGTAAAGAAATAGCCAATCATCTATTGCCTAAGAGCACAGTGGGAGGGACAATGATCGGGATATGAACCCAGGAATTCCAGCCGGCAAAGGCTACCCTCTTTGGGTCCCCTCCCTCTACATGGGAGCTCTGTTTTCACTCTATTAAATCTTGCAACTGCACTCTCTTGTGGTCTGTGTTTGTTACAGCTCAAGCTGAGCTTTCCCTCGCTGTCCACCACTGCTATTTGCCGCCATCGCAGACCCCCCGCTGACTTTTATACCTCTAGATCCGGCAGGGTGTCCACTGTGCTTCTGATCCAGCCAGGCGCCCATTGCCGCTCCCCATCGGGCTAAAGGCTTGCAGTTGTTCCTGCATGGCTAAGTGTCTGGGTTCATCCTAATTGAGCTGAACACTAGTCACTGGGTTCCATGGCTCTCTTCTGTGACCCAGGGCTTCTAATAGAGCTATAACACTCACCACATGGCCCAAGATTCCATGAGGCCAAGAACCCTGGGTCAGAGAACACGAGGCTTGCCACCATCTTGGAAACAGCTGGCTGCCATTTTGGAAGCAGCCCACCGCCATTTTGGAAGCAGCTGCCACCATCTTGGCAGCTCTGGGAGCAAGGACCCCCATAACCACATCGCTAGGTGACGGGAGTTTTTCAGGTCCATTATAATCTTATGGAACCACCATAGTATGTGTGCTCCATCATTGAAAAGTTCTGTTTTTCTGGAGAACCCTGACTAGTATGTTGATAAATTGAATTTTAACCAAGCAATTATATTTAAATGTTGACTTTTCTGGAGATGAATATGAGGTCCATGTTAGCTCCTGGACAGGCTACTTTAAAGCACTCCTCTCTGACCTGTCAAGTAAGACTTGGTCTCAGAGGCTGTGGTTCTGAGTGGTGTACCCCCATTTCCTAACTTAGTGACTTTGAGTAAATTACTGCTACTTTCTAGGCTTCAGTTTCCTCAGCTGTGAAATGGAAACAAGACTATTTCTCACTTAAATAATTTGATGACATAAAATATCTAAAACTCCTATGGCTCACCGTTTTTTATTCATCCGAGAGGCCCATGTTCTTCCTACGTAAGTCTCAGTTTTCTCACTTGTGAAAGGGCGGATCTGCCCTGTTTGCTGTAAACGATAACCCTGGATGCACTCCTGAGCACGTGGTTACCAGGATGATACCCTGAGGGATCAATCTGAGGTGCACCATGGTGAGTGAAGCTGAGCAGGCAGGGATGTGGAGCATTCTCCAGGATCCATCTTACCAAGAAGCCAGATGCTCTGCTTCTTCCAAAAGCCAATTTACACTGCAAAGATTCTCTGTTCAAAGCAAAGTCTTGAGGGCCGTTGTTTTCTACGTGTATTCAATTGTTGCTGAGGGGACTCTATAAATGGCTCCCACATGGTTCATCTTCTAAGTCAGAGATTTTTTTGAACTCTAAAGTCAGCTGAGGTTTGTTAATCATGTTGCTTTTCCTTTTCTAAAGAAAAAACATAAAGGAATGCAATTTTAAAAAATTCAAGTCAAAGTCTCTCTCCCCTCAAGACTTCCTGTCTATAACTGAAGCCATCTTCCTAAAATTAGCAAAGCATTCCTTTTGCAACAAAACAACAGTCCCCCCCGATTTTTTTTTTTTTTTTACAAAAAAGTGGGGAGCAGGCTCCTTTTTGGACAGGAATTTATGTAAGAGAATTGGACAGGGGAAAAATTGAGCCTTTATCCAACTTCAGCAATAGCTTCCCCATGAGCCCAACCCCTGCCTGTTATTGAAATTATACCTCAATCACTTCAGGCAAGGGCTTTACAGAAGCAGAAACTTAGATCAGTTGAAACCAGATGCTTTAATTCAGTGATTCTCAAGCTTGAGTGTACATCAGAATCTTCTAGAAAGCTGCTTAAAAATACAGATTGCTGGGCCCCATCCACAGTGTTTCTAATCAGTAGGCCTGGGGCTGTGCCAGATATTTTGCATTCTAATAAGTTCCCAGATGATGTTGATGCTGCTGGTCCAGGGACCACATTCGGGGACCAGAGCTCTAAGTTAACAGTTTTCAGTCCACAGTGAAGTTTTGAGAAAAGAAGCCATTCTGACCAGACATCACTGGGACAGGCAGTTGACTTCTGGTCTTGGAAGGCACAGCTGGTCTTGGGAAATCTGGGTGTTGGCATTTGACCTCAGTATGGCCATCTTGGCCCATATAGGGGATACTCAGGGCACTTCTCTGGCCTTCCTATGTCACTATTTTAATTGTGCTCCACGGGATGCTCTGGTCTCTTCTTTTCTCCTACAAGACTGTATGAGAATTGAAGTGGAAAACAACGGTTTTTGGCATCAATGAGGTAGACTTGGGTATGAAACTAGGCTCCTCTGCTTACTAGATGTGTAATCTTGAGCAAGAGAAATAACCTTTCTGATTCTGTTCACTTGTTATCAAATATGAATAATAATGATATTACACTATTATAATGGCTTACACACCTGGCTAAGGTCTCTATCCTCTCCCAAATCTATGTCCCCCTTGATAGGCCCCCTTCTTGGTAATGACACCTCCACCCAACTAGCAGTCCAACGACCCCTGGAAGCTATTTTTGTCACCTCTCTCTCTCTCACTTCCAATCAATCACCATGTACTGTATATCCTACATTTGAAGTGTTCGTTGGCCCTACACACATTTTCCCATTTCCATTGTTTCTCCTCTCCTCTCCCCTAGACCAAGCCATTAGCTCTGAACTCAACTACAAAACATAGCTTTTGGCTTATCTTACCAGTTTCCATTTCATATAGGATAAAATATAAAATCTGTAATGGAAACTACAAAGGGCCTACAGAGAGTCTTCTGGCCCTGCCTATCATTGATGAGCACCTCTCACTTATTGCTTCTTTGATTCTCTGGGCTGCACTCAGAGGCGCTGGCCTTAGGATCGCTGACTGTGCCAAGTACTTTCCTGCCTCAGGGTCTTCACACAGGTTGTTACTTCTGTCTCTTATGCTTCCACTTCATAGATTTTCCAGTCAAGCATTTGTATCTTCTGTTTCTCCGCCTGGATCCTTGCATTCCCAGATCTTTTACTGAATCCCTCCCTCACTTCATTGAAGCCTGCTCATATATCATTTTCCCAGTGAGGCCTTCTCTGACCATCCTGTTTAGACTATCACCCCTAACCCCATCACTCTCAGTCCCTTCACCCTGCCTGAATTCTTGTGTAGTCATTATCATTAACTGACATAAGACTTCCATGTTTGCCTGTTGAGCATCTCCTGAAATAGAAGGTAAATGCCACAAGAGCCGAGATTTCATCTACTTTATTAATTGATATATCCCCAGGAAGTCAAATGGTACCTGGCGTGTGGTTGATGCTCAATAAATATTTGCAAAGAATGATGGAACAAGTGGACCAGTACATGTATGTACATGACAACTGTTGTTACTGACATCTCTGGTAAAAGGCAGCTGGGCAAGGTCCCTAACCTTGGAGTGTTTTCTCAGACACCGATTGCCAATGCAGTCCCCAAGGAAGAGATGAGCTAAGCACACTTTAGATGTTTGGGAATTATTGCTAAACCTTTATCTGGGCTCTTTGTATCATGTGAGCTACGAGGACTTCTTTTGCTTACACAGGACACATGCTCGTGTTTGTAGCAGGGCGTGCTATGGCTTTTCATATGCCTGGTTCCCACTTGGCCTTTTGTGGAAGGAAGCAGCCCTTTCAGCGACAAGAGGAGTCCCCAGACCCCACTGACTACACCTGCCAATTTGAATATGACTTCCAAGACAAAGAAGTAATCCAAAGAGAAAAGTGTTCCACATAAGATTGAAAGCCATTTGGGTCTTCCTATTGGATTCATGGCCCAATTTCAAGTTATAGACCCATGTCAGAATATCTTCACTTCAGGGAAATCTGGGAAAACACTAAGCAACCATGTCATGTGCCTCATGACTTAGGCTATGGCTAACTCCACCCAAAGGTAGCCAGGACATAGACTCACCTGAGGCCCAGAAATGACGTTGGCCAATCAGATTTTTACTTTTGGGAATTTGAACTGGAAAACACAGAGAAAATGGGGTTGCCCATAAAACTGAAGCTGATGCAATAAATAGCATCCAGAAAGTAGACTAAAAAGTGTAAGGAGTCATAACCAATCTGGATCTAAGAGGCATTTGATTGTGTAGAGTAGGTAAAGGGAAGAGAAAAAGAAGAGATAGCTGGTTTGCCATGAGTGAAGTGAGACATACAAATCTAGATCTAGAAACTCCTGTTATGGTGGACCTGCTTCCAATATTCTATTTGTCAGGAGAGACTCATAGATCTCCAAGTCTGCATGTATTGATAACGCAAAGGTTTACTGTCATGGAGTGTCCTGACTACACTCCATAGTGCTGTCCTCTGACTGAGACTTCAGGATCACATTACCACGTCACCCAAAAGGGAGATTTAGGTGGGTCCCTAGAAGCAGAGCCTGAGATCTGGAATCTTGTGATAGTGATTTATTGAGGGAGTTCATTTTGGAGAAGGGCAATGAGGCAGATGGGCTAGTATAGTAAAAGCAAATTAAGCAAAGATATGCTTCTTAGACTAGCTTCAACCTGCTCCCAAAGGGACCTTGTGAACGTGAATTATACTACTGGGTTAGTCATTCACAGCTGGCTGTCCCTCAGGGTGGGGAGATCATGTAATTCCTCTGAGAGAGGTGGTTAAAGTGATTCTCTGGAGAAGAGGAGAGCTGTGAGTTATTAGCAGCCAATCCTTCCTGGGGGAGAATCGTGAACATGGAAAAATTAATATTTCCATATGGGTGTGGCTCATGTCACTTCCTCTCACATTCCATTGGCTAAAATAAGTCACATGGCCATGTCTGACCTCAAGAGGATGAAAAAGTACAGAAATACAAGCTACACCAAGTCCCTGGAAGGAAAAGAACCAGAAATAATATGAACAGCTAAAATCTCTACCACAAAAGCTGTCCTGAATCCTATTCTGATCTATGTAAATCCCAACCATACTGTGGTCCCTGTTTTTTTTTTTATTCCCACCTGATGTTTGATTCTGTTAACACTAATACCACAACTTTATTACTTGAGTTCCTTGTGATTAGAGGAACTGAAAAAAAATGTATAAAATATTCATCCTTTGGAAACTAAAGATTCAATAACAAAATAAAATACATAATGGAATTTCCATAGATGTAATATGATGCAAACATTTAAGAAAAGTCAAATTTTGAGTCAGGCGTAGTGGCACACACCTGCAATCTTGGCACTTTGGGAGGCTGAGGAGGGTGGATCACTTGAGGTCAGGAGTTTGACACCAGCCTGGCCAACATGGTGAAACCCCGTCTCTACTAAAAAACACAAAATTAGCCAGGTGTGGTGGCGGGCACCTATAATCCCAGTTACTTGGTAGGCTGAGGCAGGAGAATGACTTGAATCTGGGAGGTGCAGGTTGCAGTGACCTAAGATCGCACCACTGCACTCCAGCCTAGGCAATAGAGTGAGACTCTGTCTCAGAAAAAAAAAAGAAAAAAAAAAAAAATCAAATTTTGAGAACTTTTCCTGAAATAGGACCATATAAAGTTAAAAACATAAAAAGGATGCAGGACTGAGTGTACACATAACTATATATGTCTACCCCATATATGTGGAAATAAATGAGACTGGATGAAAATAACTGATAATGCTAACAATGGTTAAAGACAATTTTATATAAGTTTAATACAATTTTGCCTCCATATTTTTACAATGAATTTGTTTACCATTATTCTAAGAAAAAAATAAATATAACAAAAGTGTTTTTCAAAATAGTTTTATTAATTTGAAGTTTACTTTTTGGAAAAACTGGCCAGATTTTTACTTAAGTAGAAATAGGAGAGAAAAGCTTTGTCTTGTATTTCTCGGGACAGGAAATTATGGGATAAGAAGGTTGATTCTAAGCAGGAGGTATGAGTTGGTGGTTCTAAAATTTGGTTAGGACTTAGCTCAGTATTGAAATTGAGTAGGACAGAAACATCATCTTCTTTAGCAAAAAAACCGTAAGTGAAGTGATATCAACTGTGACCTTCCCTCTTATTTCTGGCTGCCAGATAGCCTCTCAGAGACAACTGAGGTCCAAACATTGGTCTTAGCTAATAAGGTAAATTCAACTGTTAGTTCATTTTCTGTACCTTTATTTCCCTTTATTTCCCCATCCCTACATCTCCAGTGACCTTCTCTCCCTCTCCATTCCACCCTTTGCTCATCTCTCCCTTCTTCTCTTTGTGTTTCTTGTCTCCTTTTCTTTTCCTCCTGCAATGAACAGTTGGTGACTGCCTCCCATGAGCCAGAAAAAGAGTTAAGATCATCATCCCATAATTCAACCTCTGTACACTCAGGGAATGATATTAGCAGACTTGTTAAAATATCATATTTTATTTAATATTTTATACCTTTATCTTCTGTTGACTTCCAGAGAGGGTTCTAGTCCTGAATACATTAAATACACAAGGGGAAGGTAAAAATCACTGTGTATCTGAATAACAATATATTTGCCGAATATATTTGCTTCATCTGTAGTTAGTCAATAAAATAAGCTGTTTTAAATTTAGTTAGTTTCATTGATGATCCTTGATGGCTTACCATCATTCATAGATAATAAAGAGACATAAAATTATTAGTAGCAGAAAGAAAGAAAAGGAAAGAAGAAAGAAAGAAAGAGAAAGAAAGAGAGAGAGAGAGAGAGAAAGAAAAGAAAAAGACAGAAAGAAGGAAAAAGAAAAAAGGAAGGAAGGAAAGAGGAATTTAGAGTACATAAATGAAAGAAAGCCAAGACTGACATTGGAAAAGTATATAACGAAAAGCCTTTTCCTTTGCTGTGACTGGCTACAAACTCGACTTCATTTTTTAGTGGCCAAAACAAAAAGGGAAATATAGACAATTCACCAAGTATATTACATTACAAACTGGGAATAAGGGAAGTATAGACAATTCACCAAGTATATTATATTACAAACTGGGAATAAGGGAAGTATAGATAATTCACCAAGTATATTATATTACAAACTGGGAATAAGGGAAGTATAGACAATTCACCAAGTATATGACGTAAAAACTGACCAGTTTGTCAGAAGAACTATTTTTAATATTGAAATCAGACAGGACCTCAACTCCATGTGTAATGAATGAGGTCATCTACAGCAGCCTGACAGGGGACATGATGGCAAATGTCATCAGCCTGAAGCCTCCTTCAGTATAGGCTGATGCCAGCCCAGCAGAGTCTGCCATAAAAGCCAATCTGTGGAGCCCTCTTTGGATGCAACCCAGGCCCCCAGCATCTTGCTAACCTGGTTTAATTAGTGATAGATTTCAGAACTAGAAGAACAAATCGTTTTTGAATAGATCTTTCAGGTGATTGATGCTGCCTTAATGACTGAATTGTGTATAAATATTTTTTATTCAATAAAACATATTGGGCACCAACTGTGTATCAGATATTGTGCTAACTGTTGCAGCAACTCAATCGTTTCTCAGTATTTAAGAACCTGAGACTCAGTGCAGACTTTTCAACAAAAAAGAATGAGGTCACTTGAATAATTTATTCACATATGCATCCGACTATCCACTCATTCATTTATTCTGCCTGCAAATATTTATTAGGGGTCTGCTATATGCCAGGCACCATGCTAAGTGCTAGGGTTACAAAGGTGAATAAGACAAGGTTCTTGCCTTCAAAGAGTCACTGTCTAATGATGGAGAGAGACCATGTTCAGCTCCCTGCTATAGTGAAGTTGTGTACCAAGAACTATGGATACACAGAGGAGAGAAATAATAGATACATAAGTTATTTTTTTAGTAATTCCCATGGAAGCAATTGGCTTAGACTGATAACTTTCCTTAAGTAGGATTGGTGGTGAAGGGAGAAATAAAGTGTACAAGACTTTGGAAATGAACAAGGATGGAGTAGAATGCAGGAATTAACAGCATGAGCCCTAGCAGCGGATGAGCTTGAGGACTCCTCTGCTACTCAGTAGATATGGGACCTCAAGGCGATCATAATGCTCGTGCATTATGATCATGTGGTGTCTAATGCAGCACCCGGTCCAAAGCACTGATTCAAAACCGTCTACGGGTGCTTGTATTATCATTCCGTCAAGTCCACCTTGCATGAGGATGTATTATTTGAACACCAAATGGGATTTGGATACTAAATCCTTTTGCAGGGCCCATAAGGACAGAAATAGATTTGACTGCAGAAGGACTGGCATCCAGGGCCTGAAAGATCGATTGTGATGAGTGGGTCACCAGGCTTTTTTGTGTCCTCAGACAGACAGCACCTGTTATGGTACCGTGAGTTGAGTGCTCACTACCCTGAGTGTTAGCACCTGTCCTGCTCAGAGCAGTGCTTTTTGCAGCATGAGGGGCTAGGGGTCTCAGGCTTATTTTCAGCTGTAGCCTCATCAATTTACTTTGGTGTTTTATTGCCGAAATATTGATCTGCTTGGGGGATGAAACAGCTCAGCATAATTTTTTTTTAACCTTTGACCCTGATAAATTTGGAGAACACGTCTCTCCTTTCCCAAGCTTTCTGAATTGTTTTAGAAAGTAGATCATCTATCTAACATCAATAAGAATAACATACTCTTTTATATTATTATATGTATATAATAATAACAATAATGTCTACCTTATTGGAAGCCTATTCTTTGTCAGGAACTATATATGCTTTACATGTATTATTTCATTGAATCCTCACTGTATCCCTGTAAGGGAGGTGTTTTTAGATGAGTCGACTGAGGACCAGGGCTGCTAAATCAATTGCTCAAGGTCAAACAGCTGGAGTGGAGCTGGGATTAAATTTAGGGAGTCTAAGTAGCGTCTGGCTGTTATAATTAGGCCTTTATGTATCTATGCTGTTGTCTATATATCTACACTGGAATCTATATCTTTATCAGCATCTGCAAGTGTATTACACATAACTATCTCTCTCTATCTCTATCTACTTTGTATATTAAATGAAATGTTTGTAAAGCTTGGTCTCATGCCCAATATATTGAGGAGTTGAATAAGTAGTAGCTATAGTCAGCAGTACCCTGTACAGGGCTATGTCTGTATATATTCTCCAGCCATAGGCGCTAGAGCTTGGTGGTTAAAGAAACAGACCCAGGGTGCCTGAGCTGAGTTCAAATCCCAGTGCTGACACGAATTATATGTGTGATCCTGGGTGAATTGTCCTCATCTGCAATATGGGAAGAATGATTACTATGTAGTTGTTAAAATGATTTAGAGGAACAATGTGCACACATGGTGTGTGCCAGTATTACCATCATAATCAGTGTGAATGGAAAGTGAAGTTTCTAAAAGCAGGTGATCCTTCAGTGACCAGTGCAACCCGGGGGTGAACTTGTTGATTTTGGTGGGTCTCGCACATGTTCTGGCTCTCAAGTTTGAGAAATGAAGTTATGTGAGGCACGTCAATCTGGCCTATCTACCCCCACCAATCCCATGGGAAAGAGATGTGTCCAGGCCAGCCACACAGGTCACTGGGTACAGATGCCCCCAGCCTTTGAAGCCCTGAGCTGATGGGAAGTGAAAGCACTGGCATCCCACTGGGCAGCTGTTCTGCCAAAAGTTCACATTGCTGCACACTTGAGAACTTCCTGACCAGCCGACCCAGTGTCAAAGGGAGCTGAACCTCTTCTTGTCTCCAGTCCTGAAATGGAGTTGTGGGCAAATGCTTGCGTTCACAGGACAGCACAAGGCATCAATGGCCTGATTATGTCAAGACATTTGAAGACAAAGCCAAATGGAACTTCAAAAGACTTAGGCAGGCCTGGGATCCCCTTTCAGAAGTCAGCAAGTTCAATCACTGATAAAGATCCCTATATTGGGTTCACATTTTGGCTTTGAAATTTCAGCTCAGGTGGCAAATGAAATCCTTTAATGTGTTTAAACTTTTGGTAAAACTCTATTACCCTCTAACTCTTGCTGAAAAAGACATTATCTTTTGCATGTTGCACAAAGAAGGTTTCCCTTTTAATGTCACTTCCACATTTCTATTACAGCGTTCACAGAGCTTTCATAAATATGTGAATATGTGCATTTCTACGCATATTTTCCCCTCTCAAATGAAAGAAAGGAGTGGAGAATTGGAAGCCTTAATACATATTTTTTTATTATGTAAAGGATTGCATGTTCCTTGGACTTCGGAAAGGAAATACTTTCTAGCTATTTAGCTTGCCAAGTCTAGAATAAAGGTACGTAGAATCTTCTGAAAGGATTTTTAAAGGAAGGAAAAGATTTTATGAAATGGGTTTTAATAAAGGCACTTAGGGAAATATAACTCAATCTAAAATATATTCTTACTTCCTGCCTATTTATTTTTTTAAACAATTTTATGTTGTATTTCATTTTTACACGTGGATGTGTGTAATTCACCATTTTGGGGATGGGATCAAGAGGTTTCGCTAAAGTCAAACAGGTTTTTAAAAACTTTTATTGTAAAATAAAATAGACATAAAAAGTCATACAAAACAAACAGATAGTGAATTATAAGACTAACACCCATTCAGATTAAGAAATAGATATTTGTGAGGTATCCCAGAACATGTCACCTCCCTCGCTCCAAAAATAACCACTATCCTGACTATTATAGTAATCACTTCCTTATGTTTCTTTATATTTTTTTACTCAAGTGTACATCCTTAGCACTGTGTATTCTTATTCACTTTTTAAAAATTGGTTGTTTTTAATTTCCTTTTAATCTACTGATTTTCCCTCCATCTCTTGCTCTTGCTTATAATTTATTTGTTCAAGATCCTTGATGGTTTGACCTGTAGAATTTCCCACTATCTGTATTTTGCTGATTGTGTATTCATGGCGCACATGAGTGCACCATGAGTACATGTTTTTCTGTCCTCTGTGTTATCTACAGATCACAGCCTTTGGATCCAGAGACCAACAAAACGTTGACTCAGTTATTGTCACAAGATCACATGAAGCAGCATGTTCTTTCATTAGATGGCATATGACGGGCTGTCTCTCTTTTTGTGATATCACAGCCCTTGAGGCTTAAAAATGGTGACATTTAATTCTATGTCACATTTTACTTTTTAGCTGGAATAATGTATAAAGAGATCCTTCCCTCATCTATTGTTTTGTTACCCACTTGTGTATGTATAAAAGTTGGGACAAATGCTTGATTCCTTCTCATTACTTACCTGTTTTCAAGATAACAGATTGTTTCCCTATAACCCTCTAAAAGTGACTAATTAGATTTTTTTAATGTGTCATTATGAACTCATGACTTTAAACATACGGAGTTTAAATACAGTACATTCTTATCTTTATTAAACTCAAAGTGTCCCATCTTTGGCCAGTGGAAAGCTCTTAAGGTTGGCAGCTGAGCTGTTTTGACTTGACCATAGTAGTCTTTGGTAGCATCCTTTCTATTTGATAGGATAAAATGTCCTAGGTTCACCTCCCCCAGCTACACACATGCAGACACACACACACACACACACACACACACACACACACATCGCCAGTTGTCATTAAATTTCTTGCCACAGACTTGGAATCAGCAATTTCTCCAAAAAACCCTGGTTTCTTATTGTAGGAACTAACATTTGAAGATCATAATTTGGGCACTACAGTTGCTTATTGTAACTTGATTAGTCATTGTTTCTAGGTGTTTTTAGTAAATAGAATTGATAAACATATTTAAATGTATCAATCATAAGTTCGTAGTAGTCTTTCCAATTGAAATTCAGAGCTCTCTTCACGTAATATTTCTAACTTTATAGAACTCACTCTTCTGTAATTTTCATGTGGTATTAAAAACATAAAAGATACATGAAATTTATGAAATTTTCTGTTTGATTTTTTTCCTCTCCTCTACTTTCATCTAAAATTTACCTTACCTTGTCACTGTTGTCTTGATCTTGCTAAATTTGATTTCACTCCTAGCATTTTTTCCTCAGTGTGAGACCCTGTCCTGAAAGGGAGAACTGGCTGCCAGTTTCAAGATTTCATAGAGGGTAGAACACCCCAGATTTTCAGTCCTTTCTGTAGATCCCTTGTATTCACCCCTATTCCAGTGGGTCAAGTCCATGTCGCTGTCAGCTGTTGTTCTCAGACTACCCCTCTGTGCTTCTCAGAGAACACCCATGGGCTGACTGGGGTTCTCCTGTTCTCATGTCCTTGGTCGTCCTGTAGATTCCTTTGCTCCTTCAATGCAGATAGTGAATCAGTGCAGGTCTTGTGGTTATTGGCATTTTCCTCTCACCCACTGTATTTTTGTGGTTTGAGAGTATGCCTTATTGCTTAGATTTTTGCAAATACAGTCCATGGATTTTGTTTCTCATTCCTAGCAGATCTGTGACAATTTCAGAAGATCTAAAAAGTATGCTTCCACTGCATACTTTTTAGATCTTCTGAAATTCCTTTTAGAATATTCCTCTTAGAATTCTTTATCTAGTTATTACTAGATAGCTGCTGGATAATTCCCCAAACAACTTTGTCTTTATTAAGTATATTTTATTGAATTCCAACTTCCTTTGTTTTTTTCCAGTTAATCTGCCCTTCTGGGGGATTCACCCGTTCATTAAACATTCCCTGAGGATCTACCACTGTGCACTATGTGCTGGAGATTCAAAGGTGAGTGAGACTCAGTGAGGTTGTGTGTGGCTGGCTGTGAAATAATGACCTACATGAAAGAAGGACCAAAGAAGAAAAGGCCAGGTTATCATGGACTGGTGGGCCTGGTTTTTCAGAATAGGACGGAACTGGCTTTTACACTATTCCTTGACTTATTTATTTCTTGTGATTTTCTTGGAACATTGTCTGAAAGCCTAGGTACCTAGCAGAATGACCCCCCTTGCCATCACTACCACCACCCTCCACCATTATCTTTACTATAATAGTATACATGGGCAGAGGGATAATCAGCAATAAAAAAGAGGTGCTTTCGTATTCTTTCATCTTCACAATAACCCTGTGAGACAAGATTATTACAGGTGAGGGAGCAGAGGTTCAAAGAGAAGGCTATTCAACTCAGTTTGTGACTGAGCTAGGATTTAAACTTTTGTGAGTCTATTCCAAAGTTATTCTTCTTTCCTCCATAGCCTGATGCCTTTGTTGTTTTTCAGAGTTAGTTTAGGGAGATTTGCAATAGGCTTCAGCCTTCAAAGTCTTTCATAAGACTCATGATGGAAGATACTAGAGATTGGCTAACCCAACACCCATGCCCACCCCCTTCTTTCTTGTCTTCCCCCACTACAGAGGCTGGAATAGATAAAACCTTACTTTTCGAGTCTCCCTTGCACAGGGGTGGCCCTGTGACATAGCTCTGGCCATGAGATGTTTAGTGTTTCTCTCCTTTCAGTGTTTCTGGGAAGAGTCTGGCTTTTCTGACAAAAACAAAAAACCAAAAAACATGTGTCACATGGCTGGTCCTGTCTCCTTACTCCTGCTTCTTCAGTTGGATTTGAACTTGATGCATGGTGCCAGGGCAGCTTTCTACAACCATGAGGGAAAGCCCAGGAAAATCACAGAGATGCTGGCCCTCCACCAAAGTTTCTGTTTAAGAAAATATGAAAACAACAACAAAATACTCTTCTGTTTGTTTAATCCACTATCAGTTAAATGTACTGATATTAACAGCCAGAAGTGTTGCTAACCAATATACTCGCCTTTGATATAAATAAGAACATTATAGACTTTTAAAACTTTCTTTATTCTAAGCAGTAGGAGGTGCTTAAGAGCATTATCTTAATTATAAAAAGTGATTCAGATACTACTGGGGATAGTGTTCCACTTTTGATTGACCCACTTATTTTCACTCTTGCAATGTTTAACTTCATACTCAGCCCCACTTGAGGTTGACTAGCGGCTACTGTATTTGAGCAGTCAACATTCATGCGGTTTCTGTTTACTAAGGCATTAGCAGACACATAGGCTGAAATATATACCACCATATAATAGATCCCAGATGTGTTGTTATATTTTTTAAAGAGAAGGAAAGGATATTTGGAAGAATAAGTAACCAAAGAGCACTTTCTGTCAATCTGATTGGGGTTGGTGGTAACTCTTCAGGGGGAAACAAACCAAACTTGGAATTAAAATACACTGGGATTAAGATCTGGTTCACTTTGTTTAAATTCAACAAGTAATCCTTGAGTCTTCCTAGAGCCAGATTACCTGTGTTAGCTCCTCTCAATAGCTCTATGGCTTTCTGATTGTTATCCCAGCATTAAAGAAAATTAAATTAAGGCTAATGGGCTGCAGGAGCTCTAGGTCACAGAGAAGCCTGACTGGGATTCCATCCTGGCCCATCTTACTCTAAAGTCCACATGATTGCTGCTTTCAAATATTTCAAAGGAAATTACAATGTCTGTAAACAGAAAAAAGAAAAAAAAAAGCATTACTTTTAAAAAGCAAAGGCTATTCTGTAGAAGGGGACAACTTTTTCTGGTTGGCTCCAGTGAGTGGACTACTGACGTTTTTAAATAGGTGGACATCACCAAAAGAAGCGTTTTAACTCTGCTATTATCATCCAGAAAAATCTCTATTTTCTGCCAGTCATGCATTGGGCAACATGGTAGATGTGTCTCTAGATGAAATAAATAAAAATAAGATTCTTACCTATTCTGGAAAGAAAAACAATAAGCTCACTGAGGAAATGGAATCCATACCTATAAAGTGATTGTACATCTATCTTTGTGGTAGTCCCTGGTTTGGGGTCATATTCTGAACAGTTGAGGTTGGCTGATAGTCTATTTCTACATAATTGAGTGAATAGAGAGAGAGGCAAGTTTATAGTTGGAGTTATTCCATCAACCCATTCCTCAAACTCTTCCACAATAAATTGTATGGATTTATGAACCATTAAGAACCTAAGGGGTGTCCATCACAGGAAGGTAAATTCAGGGCCTACCATCCTCCACACACACAGGCCAGAAGCAGATACCTACCTGCCTTATTCCATGGACTGCTTTCCCCTTTTGAGATTCCCATAGGGCTCTTTGGATTTAGGGAGTGAGTGTTAACCCTCCTATAGATTCCTGAGCCCTGTGATATGACTCATTGAGTAAGGAGGTAGAATAATGAACCTTCTAGGATGGCTCTACATTTTTAAGGCAGAGAGTAGCTGCTGGGAAGTTCTCCTTGTATGGACTCTCTCAGTTGTAGTTACTGGCAAACTCTCCAGTTGCTAGCATGTGGATACTGCTTAAAATTTAAACTAACTTGATACTCTCTCCACAGTCTACAACAGGGATAGCTGGATTTCGCAAAGAAGAAACCCCAGACAGCTAGAACTTTACTCATTCTACTATCCGTGAAGTATTAAAAACATATAGCTCTCAGGAGGCTTGGAGCCTGTGCTTACAAAACAAAGTAGATGAAAGTAGGCTATAAATTACTTCACCTGGATGGGCTTGGACCCAAAGCATCCAAAACTTTCAGCAACATGCGGATGGAGGAGAATGGGGAAAAAATCTACCCAATAAATCCAGCATGGGTGGGGTTACTAATTAAAAGCCAGCCTGAGAGGATACTCAGGCCTTGCAGATGACTATATAATGATTTTATCCCATTCTGGAAGCTGCCCAACAGAAGAGTGAAGAACAGTTGCAGGAAATTCTTGCCATTTACTCAGGAGTCGTTGAGATAGAGCCAAAGACTCTCAACCTGAAATTATACAGAAAGACATGTCCCAGAAGTCAGATCATCAAACGCAGGATCCAGTCCCCAGGGAATGGAGGATCCAGTCCCCAGGGAATGGGGGAGTTGAGTATCACAGGAGGTCCCTGTTGAGGCTGGCTGGAGTTGCTGGACACTAAGTGCAAAGGCTCACAGTGAGAGGGAATGTTTAGACAGAAGACCATCCGATGGCCTGGGTCCACTTAGGCACTGGGAGAGCTAAGATTTGAATATCAGAGCTTGCTTCCAGCAGAAAAGTCCTCGATCTACTTGGCAGCCAGGAGAGTCGGAGGGTCTTCATGGCAGCTGAAACAGTCCACAGTCATGCCCCCGAGTTCTGGGACTGGGAGCCTGATTGAACTCCAAACCCCACAAGGGGCAAGATGGAGGCTGTTGATGCAGCTGCTTGTGGAAGGAATTGGTTTACCAGCCACCCACTCCCTCCTACCTCCTTGAGGATTTGTCTCTGTCAAGTAGACCTCTGACACCTCCATCCATTTCATGTCCTCTCTTCTGGTCAACTTGCCTCAAGCTGCCTTGGGTTCTGCTTCCTTCTTCCTTCTGCTCTGCTGATGCATCTTGCTGTTGGCATCTCACCTCATCCTTCACCAAACTTGATGCTTGGAACCACTTCTACAGTTTTGACTTTCACTTCCCTGGTCAATACAGTTCAGATCCTGCCTGGCTGTACTTCTTTCATTTGCCCTAGATAAGTCTGGTGATCTTGTACCTCAGCACAGACCCCTGGGGGAAGCAATCCTGCCGGAGGTACGCACACCCCAGTACAAGATCCAGGCAGAAATTGGGTGGGCTGAGTCCTGCAGGTGAGCATCATCAGTGGATGGGCAGCAAGCTACTGGAGGAGAGAGAGGCTAGGTGACAACGAAGGAGTCGGACTTCTGCTCTCTTTGGATCAAGGGCTCACAATATTTTCTGCAAATTACTGATATGCTACTTTTCAGAAGGTCCCTAAGGTTAGGGGATAAATCTTCACCAGGTGGTGTTTTGGGATCTTAATACATTTTGACACAAGGACAAAGTAAGGCCGAAGTTGGAACAAAATGTCCTCAGATGATAGAAGCTATCTCTCCCATCACAACACACACACACACACTCACACACACACACACATATACACACACACATACCACTTGACATGCTTGTAGATTACAGCTGCACATGGGACATGAACATCCATCGCTCCAAGGAACATGAAAACACCTACTGGACTTCTTTCCTAAGCTGCAGGTGTGTGACTGCTCGCAGGGCAGGGCAGAGGGAGTTGTGGTGTATCCCAGTCACCTGTCCACTCAACCCCAGGCCGGACCATGCAGAAGGGAGCCATGGGGTATTCTCACACCAGGCAGCACTGACTTGGGAGCTGGTGCCTTGCTTCCTGGTGCCATTGGCAACTGTCCCACAAACCCTTCCCATCATCCACCAACATACCCAAAACATACTTCAGGGAAATGAAAAAACTGCTCCTACTGAATCTCTGTGGTCCCTCAGATCTCCTTAATCATTTCCGGAAATTCTGGGGCACCCCAAAGTGAAGCAGTTCTAACTATGGAAATCGCTTCTGCCTGCAGCATCTGTCTTCCAGCCTAGGAGTTGTACCAGGAGTTACTTTTATAGCCTTCGATTCTGCCTCAGGGACCAAGGCTTGAAACTAGCTTAAGAAATTTAGATGAAACAAATTTGCAAGTCTCAACTGAAATCTTGGAGCAGCTGATCTAACATCTGCAGTACCTAACCGGTCCGACTAAGTGCTTTCTCATCCTTTCAAAAACCATGTTGTCAGCCTAAAAGAGGAAGAGGAAACCGACAAAGTTTTGATGATGCTTACAAGTTGATTTCCTGCCTTCGTTCTCAAATAGTTCCGCTCAACTCTTTGGCTGCTGGTTTTAGAAACTACACTATAAATATAAACAGTAATAATGCTACTGCTTGGTATTTACATCAGAGATCCTCCTCCACAGTGACTGCCAGGTGCTTTCCAAATTGTCTGATGTGTACAGTCTGTGCTTGGCTCAGCCCAGAAGTCCACTGTTCTACAGGTCCCTTCTAATTTTTTTTTTCAGTGGCTTGAATTTCCACATCTAAAAGAGAAGTGTCTGCTCTGCAAGTACTGACTGTCTCAGTTTCCCTCTTCCTTATGCCCTCTTTTAGCACTCCGCTCCCCCTCAATCCCTCCTGCTAGCACCTATCCAAATTCAAAGTAGTGGATTTAGTAGTAGGTGCAGTATGAGTTGTGGGAGTCAGTGTTGGAGAAAGGATGCAATGGAAGGAATGTTCGTGTTCTCCTGAAATTCATATGTTTAAATCTAAACCCCCATTGTGATGGTATTAAACTGGGCCTTTGGGAAGTGATTAGGTCATGAGGATCCTTCATGAATAGGATTAGTGCCCTTTCAAAAGAGGTCCCAGAGAACGAATTGTCTTGCCTTCTTTCCACCATATGAGAATATAGAAGTACCCTTTTGCAACCAAGAAGAGGGCTCTCACCAGAACTCAACCATGCTGGCACCTTGGTCTTGGACTTCCAGCCTCCATGACAGTGAGAAATAAATTTCTGTTTTTTTTATAAGCCACTCAGTCTATGGTATTTTGCTATAGTGGCCAGAGCTGCTTGAGACAGAGGATGCTGTGATTTGCACAGTGAAGAAGAGGAAAGATGATTTTTCTTTCTCTATCTGAAGTCCTGATTAAATTTAAAAAAAAAAAAAAAAGTCTCTGTAAAGAGTAGAATGACGGTTACCAGAGGCTGGGAAGGGTAGTCGGGGCGGTGGTGGGGAAATGAAAGAGATGATTAATGGGTACAAAAATATAGTTAGATAAAATAAATAAGATTTTGTATCTGATAGCACAACAGGGTGACTACAGTCAACAATAATTTATCGTACATTTTAAAAATAACAAAAAGAGAATAATTGGAATGAAATGATAAAGGCTTTCGGTGATGGATACCTATTTACCCTGGTGTGGTTATTATGCATTGCATGCCTGTATTGAAATATCTCATGTATCCCATAAATATATATGCCTACTCTGTGCCCATAAAAGTAAAAAAAAAAAAAAAAAAAAAAAAATAGTCTCTGCAATCATCAGGTCCCTGTTGTTTGCCTAAAAAATCAGGGATTTGTACCTGTTTTTCTGAGGTTCCTAAGAACTCTGATGATGATCATTCTTGAGCCTGTCATGACTCACTTTTGGATCATCAAGGTGGAAGCCTATTGCTTTTCCTTTGTCCCCAAATGCTTTTTCACCTAACTTGCTATAAAATGAATGTTTCTTCCTCCCCCCCCACCCCCAAATAGCGTGTTTTTTCCTATCACGAAAAATGAAATGTCAACAACAAAAACAGATATTTTTGCCATAATTCTACCCTACCTTAGGCTGAAAATCTTTGGAGATATTTTTGTTGTCACAATGATTGGGAAATTCTGCAGCGTTAAGGTGGTGGGAGGTCAGGGATACCCCATGCCCTGCAGGGTTCAAACAGTGCCTGGCATGTTCACAGGTGCTTAACAAATATTTGTTTACTGAGTGAGCAGGAGCAGGGGTCATCATTTCTGAGGCCTCACTCCTTCGGGGAGCAACTTGCTTATCTGAGCACCTTCAGGTGGGTCATGCACACCCACAAATAGGGCAATTTCCTCACATAAGAATGACAATCTTTGGGCAATTACTCATTCTCCTCTAAGCTGTCACTTTCTCAGGCATGTGGTGGTCATTCGAGCTGTTCACAATTATTCCCAGATCTCCTCCTTCTGGACATAGAATAAGATGACAGTTTCCTACCGTTTTGATGCTAGCAGTGATCATATAACTTACTTGGCCAATGAAATACGATGGGAAGTGATGCATGTCATTTCTAGGGAGAAGCTTCAGAGCCAGTGTGCAGTTCACCATCTCCTGTTCCTGCTGCCACAGCGGTCATGGATCCTCGTCATGAGACTTCCTCTGAGTCCCTGAGTGGCTGGGGAGAGCAGAGTCTCCCTGCCGAGTTGTGTTGGACGGGTAGGATGTAAGTTCCACCATGATAGACTGATAACAGAATGTGAGCAAGGAATCAGGTGCTACCTTGTTAAGCCACTGAGATTTGGCGGTTATTTGCTACCGCCATAACTTTTCTTCTGACGCTATAGTCTAATCTGGAGTTTTCAAGGAAACCAATAAGAAGTATCCCTACTTCTTCACCCAACAACTGAACAAAATAAGAAATGAGACAGAAAGACAGATGGAGGCCAAACTCTTAGCTTTATTATTAACTTAATCCAGACAACACTGGACTGAAGCAGAGATCCCTGTGAAGAGTATAGGGGTAGTGAGGGATGGAGTCAGAGGCAGACCTGCTCAGCCAAGTCTTAAAGGTTTATCTGGGCATAGGTTCCAACTCCAGCTACAGTAGGTATATTACTATTTTTCTAGGGTGGCCATCATAAATACCACAGACTGTGTGGCTTAAACAACAAAGTTTTCTGTTCTTCCAATTTTGGAGGCTAAGTCTAGCGTCAAGGTGTCACTGCAGGTGGTTTCTTCGGAAGGCTCTCTGCTTGGCTTGTAGATGGTCATCTTCTTCTATTTGTATCTTTATGTGGTCTTCCCTCTGCTTGTGTCTGTATCCTAATCTCCTGTTCTTATAAAGACACCACTTATATTAGACTAAAGCCTATTCCAATGACCTTATTTAACCTTATTTACTCCTTTAAAGGCCCTCTCTCCAAATACAGTTACATGTTAAGTCACATGGGGGATTAATACTGAGCTTAGAAATTTGCAAGGGAGGAGGAGACACAATTGAGCTCACAACAGTAGACTTCTCCACTGGCAAAGCAGCTGCAAAGGACAAAACACGTGGAGCTGAGATAAGCGTGCCCAGTTACAGTCTTTGCAAGTGGACTCTTCACACATCACTTATTCCAAATGGACCATTCACCTATCACTCAACCTCTGGGAGGAAAGGGGTGAAGAGATGCCAGCTTTTTCCCATCAGCGGAACTCCTTCCACATGAAGGAAACATCATAGGGAAAGTTCCCCGTGGTGTGGGGAAGACATGTGTCCCTACCAACAGTCCACATCTGATTCGACCCTGTGCCCTCACGGCCAAGTGCAGGACTTGGCTCATGGAAGGCTCTCAGGAAGACAAAAGAGTCTCTTAAGTGACACGTCTTACAAACATTATTTTGTTTGTTTTGGTTACAACACTGTTGTGCCATGTTACTCTTTAGTCCGTTTGTCTCTTTTTCGCCTACTCACCCCAACTGTAGCTCTGCTAGGAGAAAGAACTTCCTAGTATCCCCAACTACACCCTGCATTGTACCAGGTGTACAGCAGCTGCCCAATGGGGTAGTGGCACATGGAGCTCTGGGTTTATTTTTGTTTACTGAGTTTCTCACACTGCAAATGGGCCTGAGAAATGGAATGTGGTCAAGTGAAGCCTACTAAACAGATGGGAGGAGAATCCTTGAGGTATAGGGATGACCACTATCTTCCCAGGTAAGACTACGCCACAGTGGTAACAGCCTGTGGTCCCTATGATCCTAAAAGGGTAGCTGGGTTGGCCTGCCAAGTGCCCCTGCTTTGGGGAAGGAAAATGAACATGAGGGAGGCAAGCCAAACGTGCATGGCTCTGCCCCAAGAAGCCAAAGTGGCCTTTTGAAAGATTAATGGGGCATTTGGCTCTCAGCTTCTTAACAAGGAAGGGAAAAAGCTTTCTGAAAAACACCAACAGCTTCTGGCAGGGATTCCAGAGGAAGGATTGAAGGCTGCAGGATAGGCCTTGGTGCTTTTTTCCCAACCCTGGTTTTATTTTTTCCCACAACCTCTCTCATCCTGCTTCTCTTGCTTCCTCTTCTTATTTCTTCTTTGGTGTTTTGGCCTCCCAGAATGATTTCTGCCTTTCCTTTCATTTGCACTGCCATTAAACCTTCTTTCTGTTCTCATTTGTCAGAGGTACTTGGGAGAGGCACTTTGCAAGGTAGAAAGACACAAACTTCAGAATGCAGCCTGGGCTTGCAGCTCAACTCTGCCAATGTCTAAAATGTGAATAGAGGACATGGATTGTGTTTGTCCCCTTTTTAAGGGGATGGTGCCCATATACTTCTTTGTAGAAATATTCCTCCCGACTGTGGGTGATTCTGGTGGGGATATCAATCATGCCACTGCTGCACTTGCCTCGCCACAGCAGCAGGTATGTGATCGGAGTTCACGATTCTGATTCCACCTGTTGTGCTCATTGGCCCAAGGCAATCAAGCTGAGCCAATCAGGATTCCTCTGGGGATGCCTTGAGCTACAAGGTGGAAGGACCACGGCAGCCTGTGGCTTGTGGGGCCATCTTTCCTCCCAATGGAGGGAAGGCTTCCAGAAGCTACAGCAACACAGAACAAAGCCACATTAAAGACAGGGCACAGATGGGGCACCTGGGTCCAGGAAAGGAGCTGGATTAACCTCTGCATGCTGTAGTTTTCTATCAGATGAGCCACTCTTTTTTTTTTTTTTTTTTTTTTTTTTTTTTTGGTTTCTGTTATTCTTGAACTTGTTTGGACTTGGCTTCTGTCACATGCAACCAATAAAGCCCTAGTGATCACATTGTGTTTCTTCAGGCAAGTCATTTAACTGTTTGGAGCCTCAGTTTTCACCTAAAAATGGACTCATCTAATGCTCATCTAAATGGGGTGTGCCCCCAACAAAACGTGCTTCCCTCTCCTGTAAGAACCAGCATGTCTTTGCCTTTTTTTTTTTCTTTCTTTTTTTTTTTTTTTGCAGAGTCTCACTCTGTCACCTAGGCTGTAGTGCAATGGCGTGATCTCAGCTCACTGCAGTCTCCGCCTCCTAGAGTCAAAGGATTCTGCTGCCTCAGCCACCCTAGTAGCAGGGATTACAGGTATGCATCACCATGCCCTGCTAATTTTTGTATTTTTAGTAGAGACGAAGTTTCACCATGTTAGCCAGGCTGCTCTTGAACTCCTGACCTCAGGTGATCCACCCGCCTCAGCCTCCCAAAGTGCTGGGATTACAGGCGTCAGCCACTGGCCTGGCAGAACCAGCATGCCTTCTTGCACTCATTTCTGGACTAGACTTTTTCTCCACTAGACAGAGTTGAGAGACTGTCTTTTCAGCACTTGCCCCGGAACAAGGAAAGAGTTCAACCATTGTTGATTCACTTCTGTTTTCCTCTCTTTCTCACTTCTTTCAGAAATCTAGTTATAGCCTCTTGCTTGTACCTCTTACTTCTTTCCTTCTATTTTCCTTCTTTTTTTGGGGCCAAGTTTCCAGTGTATTTCCCCTAATCCTCCCACAGGTAAATTTTCTTGCCTGGGTACTCAGTGTACGTGGAAAAATTACGGTCGTTAGTAATTGTGTGTCCAAGTGATGCTGTAAAGAAGTTCTGCTCCAGCTGTCTTTGCCATGGAAGGGCAATTAGCCAACTGTGCCTGCAAGCGTGTAGTTGTTGTAAGTATCACAAAGCTTTAATGCCCAGAAATCATTGCTGATATAAGAATTTTGTCCGCCCATAGGGAATTTTAGCTTAGTGGTGAAGCAACCACTCATGAAATTAGTCACATGCAGACTCTATTTCTACCCATCCTCCTGAAGCCTGGCTGACACAGTCTTCTTTTTCTCTATATTTTTCTTTTTTAATTTTTTTTTTTTAATTTTTTTTTTTGAGAAGGAGTCTCGCTCTGTCGCCCAGGCTGGATTCTTTTTTTTTTTTTTTTTAAATAGAGATGAGGTCTCTCTATGTTGCCCAGGCTTGAACTCCTCTTGAACTCCTAGGCTCAAGTGATCTTCCTGCCTCGGCCTCCCAAAGTGTTGGGATTACAAGCGTAAATTATCACACCTGGCCGCAGTCTTCCTTATACGTGGCATTTTTATATTTCCCTTACATTAGAACATTCCCGCACAAACTCAAGATGATCCCAAGGTGGGCATGTTGCCAAAGTCCTTTTCCTCTTTCTGCCCAAACTGCTTCTTTCTCCTGGCTTTCCAGCCAGGCACCAACCTTCTCCCAGGCACCAGGCTTCCAACCTGGGTGGTCATGCTAAATGTTTTTCACTTTGTCTGCAAACCATGAATATTCCGTCTCAAACCCATCTCCTCTTTTGCTGTCATCATCCCAATTCAGGACCACTTACCTTTCACCTGTGTTACTTCAGGAGCCTCTGTCTGCTCACAGAAGTGAACTTACTTGCTCTTGGGAAGGTTTTGCTAGCAAGAGGCAATTCTGATCCTTAAGTCCATGTTTCCCACCTGCTATGGACTCAACTGTGTCCTCTCCCCACCCCAAATTCATGATTCTTATGTTGAAGCCCTAACCCCCAATGTGATATTTGGAGATGGGACTTCTGAGAGGTAATGAAGCTTAGATGAGGTCATGAGGGTGGAATCCTTATGATGGGATTAGCGCCTTTGCAAGAAGAGACACCAGAGAGCTTATTTGTTCTCTGTCTCCATGCACACACAAAGAAGGGGTCATGTGAGTACACAGCACGATGGCAGCCATCTACAAACCAAGAAGGGAGCCCTCACCAGAACCTGATCATGCTGGCTCCCAGATCATGGACTTCCAGCACCCTGATCATGGACTTCCAGCCTCCAGAACTGTGAAAAAATAAGTGTTGTTTAAGTCACTCAGTCTGTGGCATTTGGCTACAGCAGCCTGAGCTAAGACACCGTCCCAAATTTGCTACAATTAATACGCAGATCCAGGAGTGACAGCACTTATCATAGATGCTAACTACTTGGAGGAACTTCTTTGACCAGAGTTCTCAGCCTCTGAAAAGGACCACTTTCCTTATGAAAATCCATGCTGTCTATATGTTTTTGGGATAAGTCAGTTTCATTACTTACGTGATAATCACACCTCATGTCATCTTGTTTTCAAAAATAACTGTTTAAATTGCTATTTAAATGTGAGATGTATGGTCATGCAGGGTGGTTCTCAGTTTTTCCTTTGCCGTTCTGGCTAAAAAACAAACAAAACAAAACAAAATACAAGTAGCTGAAACATTTTCCCATTTAAAATTTTCCTGAAAACAACTATCTGGGTTAGTAAGATCGACAATCATCTGCTTATCATTTCAGTGCTCATCACCTGTTTTCCTAAAAAATTGAATTAAAAGTAAATTAATTTACCTGAGCCTTGCCCTTGAGGCCAAGACACTGATTGCTCGTTGAATATGCATGCGCTCACCCACTTCACCACTGCCTTGCAAGTCAGTGGAAGCCATATGACTCTTTCTGGCCAGTGGACTATAAACAAAAGTAACAAGGTATCATTTCCAGTCTGAGGGAGTGAGAAGCTCCTTTATAATTCTTTGGCTGTATCTTTCCTAAACTCAATGACCTTAGGAGCCATGTGTTAAGCTACTGGAATCACAAGATAAAAACATATTGGTTCCCTGAACCACCACTTGGAAAGGAGTTTCCCTGGAGAGTCACGAGACTTGGCGAAGAACTTTATGTAACCAAAATAAATCTTCATGTGAAAGTCACTGCAATCTGGGAGTGTGTTACTGCAGCATAACTTAACATCACCCTGACTGCTAGACTCATACCTACAATATTTTTCTCCTTCTGTTTTGGTTCTTCCCTGTCTTTTGACCTTCAGTGACTGTAAATAACATCCATAAAAGCTTTCAAAGGCCTGCCTTAAGCTGCTTTTTGTTTCTCCTGAAACCTCCAAGAACCCTGCCAGACTGCTATTTTCAAAGGCTGAGGCCTCAAGTCTGATTTTACATCAAAGACATGCAAGCATGACCCAAAAGATGAAAAAACTGAAGAACATCCAAGAGTCAGGGGCTTCGCTAATCACTGGGCTTTGCTAATATAAACAACAAGGCAATCTCCTAAAATGTGTGAAATTTTCATATTTATATTTCTTATTTTCTAATCTAGAAACTGTAGCAGAAGGAGAGGTAGAAAAGGGAGAATAGTCATTTACTCTTTGATTTGGCTTTAATTTCCTTGGCAGACAAATTAATTTTACATTTTATCTCATTTTAGAGATGTTAATACTTTTTAAAAGAGCATCACAGAATAGTCTGGGGACCTACATTCTAATCCTAATTATTTCAGTAGCTAATCTGTGACCTTGACTGTCTAACTCTAACTGGCATCTCTGATTTTTAGCGTGCTTATCAGAACATTGGGCATGGTAATTCACCTTCTTCACTAAGTTATTGCAAAATTGCAATTCAATGTCTGAAATGCTTACCAAAGTACTCCGCACATGGCAGATGCTAAAGAGTTTGTTGAATGACTATCCATGAGCCAATTAACTTAACTGCTTCCCTTTTATTCTAATAGAAACTGCTAATACTGTGATGTAAAACATAAATGGTGCAAGGGGTGTGGGGTCATTTTAGTCAACCAGAATGTCATAGTTGATAAATGTATTCTTGTGTGGACATGTTTGACAATGAAAACAATTCTTGCTCTACTCTACTGAGCTATTATAAAACTCAAATTAGATTACCTGTGAAAATGCTAGGTAAGCTGTCAAGTGACATACAAATATAAAATGCTGGTGTTAATAATATTGTGACCAAGGCTGGCTTCATTGGTGTGTGAACTGTGTAGTCACATAGGGCCCTGCACTTACGAGGGTTCCACCGTTGGTTGAATGATGTACTATCATCATCTTGAAATCTTAGTATTTATGTTTTGTAAACAAGGGGCCCCACAATTTCATTTTGCACTAATTATATAGCTGGTCCTGGTTGTGACTCAAAATGTTGTTTCTTTTTACAAAAGGAGAGCCTTAGATGCTTTTACTGGTCCCTTTCAGTCCTAAAATTATATGATCCTAAAAAATATTCCAAATGTTGTACCATTTTCATTTATTCATTTAAAAAATCCTTCTATTTCTACCATTCTTCTATTTCGATTCAACATTTTTTAAAGTATCTGTTATTTCTCACAAGCTCTCAATCTTTCACTTTCCACTTCTGCAAAGCTCTGGGAAAAGATTTTATTTTCCCTAATAGATTCAGTCTACTTAGCTAAAATCCTTAGAGACAATTTCAACTTTGTGTTTTTATGAGGCCTCTTTCAAAGTATGCTGTGCTGCTGCACACTTAACAGTCTGGATTCTAGGCTGAAGACTTGCACTGATATTGAGTAATGCATTTTATGTTTTTACGAAAAGCATATTTTTTAAACATCTACATTGCAAAGGAAACTTAGGAGTCACAGTCCTCTTCCTCTGAATCAGAGAAGCTATAATGGAGCAGAACATGTAGAAGACTTGGCATTAGTAGGTTTATGTTCAAGTTCTTGTTTTATCATTTACTGGATATGTGAACCTAACTGAGTTGCTTCAATCACTCCAGGCCTTAGTTTTCTCATCCATAAAGTGGGGTGGCAGGGGGAGAGGTAGATATTATTTGCTTCATAGGGCTCTGGGGGAAAGAAATGAGAATGATGTCCTTAAAAATCTTTTGTAAGGAGACTAACATTCTAGAAGTTTTTTTTTCATTTTAAATAATTTCATTCCACGAATGAATGAATGAATCAGCCATAAAAATCTAAAGATCTAAAGTGAACCCTATACCTCCTGCACTATTTCTCATGATGGTTAGCTTAGCAGATTCCACTGAGTTCAGTAGAAAACAGGTCAACTTGTTGATGAATATTCATTTAAGGAATACCTTCTCAGCACCCACTATGACCTGGGTACTTTGCTAAGCATACACCAAGAATTCTGATGCTATTAGTATTATTATTATTAAATTAAATTAAATTTTAAGTTCCAGGATACATGTGCAGGAAGTGCAGTTTTGTTACATAGGTAAATGTGTGCTATGGTGTTTTGCTGCACCTATCAACCCATCACCTAGATATTAAGCCTAGCATGCATTAGCTATTTATCCTGATGCTCTCCCTCCCCCAGCCCCTCTGGCCAGGCCACAGTGTGTGTTGTCCCCCTCCCTGTGTCCATGCATTCTCATATGACATGAATTAGAAAAAAACTACTTTAAAATTCATATGGAACCAAAAAAGAGCCCATATAGCCAAGATGATCCTATGCAAACCGCTCCCCCCAAAAAAGCTGGAGGCATCACGCTACTTGACTTCAAACTATACTACAAGGCTACGGTAACCAAAACAGCATGGTATTGGTACAGAAACAGATACATAGACCAACGGAACAGAATAGAGATCTCAGGAATAAGACCACACATCTACAACCATCTGATCTTTGACAAACCTGATAAAAATGAACAGTGGGGAAAAGATTCTGTATTTAACAAATGGTGCTGGGAAAACTGATCAGCCATATGCAGAAAATTGAAACTGGACCCCTTCCTTACACCTTATACAAAATTAACTCAAGATGGATTAAAGGCTTAAATGTAAAATCCAAAACTATTGGTGGGAATTCTGATATTATTAATTCACAGTCTAATATATTCTGAAAAAACAAAACCACATAATATTATACATTCCATCATAAATATTTTGTCAGCAAATATTTATGGTCATCCACAATATGCCAGGTTTGTAATATGAAGATTTTTAAAGGAGAGATAGAAGTTGCTATGGGGGTCATAATAAAGAGTCTAACCAAATCTCTCTCTTTTTAAAAAATATGGCAAGGAGTAGAGGAAAGTTATTGGAAAAAGCTGGAAGAAAAAGTCCTCAGAGAATTAATAGTAAAATGCCAGGATGGGCCATTTCAGATGAGAAAAGGTAAGCCTTGGGCTAAGATGGAATGAGAAGGGGAGAGAAGTAGAAAATTAGATGCTCTACATAATAGCCTAAGAATTACAAATGTCTCCAAGGAACATCAAAAGCAAGAGAGTAAAGGAACCTAGAATAGAAGGAACTAAGGGAGATTAATGGAAGGAAGGGGTGGGGAAAGAGAGAGAGAGAGAGACAGTGGTGAAGATTTAGGAAGCCTGGGCCCTGAGAAGGGGTGGCCAGGGAGAAGCTTCCTGTGGGCAGAATGGCACTGCTCCCAGCTGTGTCAGTTGTGCACTGTACAACTCCAGGGAGAAATATTGGCAATATCGGCCTGCTGGTTCACATAACTATTAGAACAATTTCTCGGCAAATTGTTAAACGAAATTATGGGAGGCCATTATTTTGGATTGAACTCGTGCACTAGGCCACAGCAGACCAGACCAAACCAAAATGGAGTCACTCATGCTAAATGTGATATAATCAAACTGAAACTTTAAGGAAGTAGATAGGTTCTAAAACAGACCATGTTTTGTTTAACTGCAGCACAAGAAGGTCCCCTCTACTCTAACCCTTACAAAAAATTGCCTGATGTCCTTTTTTCCAACTTACAAAACCCATTGTTCTGCTATTTCCCAGTGGAACTGGAGAACAAATAAGTACATTTATGATGGTGACAGAATGAATCAACACCTAAAGTTGGGGTAATTGTTAAATTAAGTTTAGCCTAAAGCTGCCTCCTTCTATAGTCTACATTCAGCATAAGTGTTTCCCCATACATAGTGAACTGTAACCTGATTGGAGGTATAAACAGACTGTAACCTATTCTTGTGCCAGTCACCAAGTTTTGGTCAATCAAAGACAGCCAGCTGTTTAAACTGTGCTCAAATAAGCCAAACACTGGGCTATAACAAATCCGGCTATTTCTGTACCTTACTTCCTTTTTCTGTCCATAAATCTTTCATTTTGTGAGTATGTTGTAGCCTCTGAACCTGTTCCAGTTTGGGGGCTGCCTGATTCATGAGTCATTCTTTGCTCAACTAAACTGTATTAAATTTAATTTGTCTAAGGTTTTTCTTTTAACAAGATGATAATAAAGACCTTGAAGGATGCACTCTTTTTAAGTTTACAGAAAGTTGTCTTTTGGACTAGCAGGGCTACATGGTCAGGGGAATTTTGAGAATAGTTGTTCACCTTTATATTGCTTCTGGCAATTGCTCTTGGGCATCATCCCCAAATCTCCGCTTAAATTACACTATACATAATTTCCTTGTATGGTTATGGTTTTGGAAAATTCAGGCAAAAGTGCAGCATGGTGGACATAGGGTGGTAGAGAGGAGGAGCTCTACAAGGAGACATCAGGAAATGGAGAATTCGGTAGAAACCTGGACTCCCCAGGAAACTCATAAGTACCTGGGAAGTCCCTGCGGATGTGAGGGGTTGGGAAGACGCAGAACAGTTTCCACTTCCGTGAAATGAGGGTTCAAGCAGTTTCTATTTAAATATCACAGGACAGGGTAACTCCAGTAGGCTGGAGAACTTGGGGTCTCCAAAAGAAACCAACATCAGTATTGTAGGTACTAGCAATATCAGATGTGTCTTTCAAATAAAACCTCCTCCTGCCCCATAGATACTCAAGCTATTCTTTTAGTCTCTCATCCTCAAAGGCACACACAAAAGGGAGCAAATTGCTTTTTAAATTCTGCCTGCTAGATAGGGTCTGATGAATACATTTCCAGACAATGTTGCCAAGAAACTTGGAACCATCTTTCTCCTACCCAAGCTCATGACGACTCGAAAAACCCTGTGATCTCCACGGATCTCAGGTAAAAACACCTGTCTCGCCTCTCCAATCAGCTGTGATCAAAACAGTAACAAGAGTTTCTTTGGATGCAAACCTCCTTGGATAATGTAAAAGGGCCATAGAAACAGAGGAAGATAATTATGCAAAGGAACATTTTCTTGTCTCTGACTACGTAGGACCACATTCAGAACCACAAGAGGCCCTGGGGTAGGCCATCCTTCTCTGCAGAGGGAAGATGTAGGCCTGGTCTAAGTGGCTGCAGCTGCTCGGAAGTGGCCCTCACTGGGACCCAGGAGGTGTCCTAACAGTCCACAGCAAAAGTTCTCATTTTACTTGAAAATACAGCTTTCTCCACTTCTCACCACCCCCAGAATTTGTAATCTAGATTTTAAACCACATGTAGTCATGCCAAACATTTTTTTCTGAGATTGTCAAACGTTTGTAGTTAATTATCAGTTGGAATCGATGTAACAAAATCTGCATTTCTATGCTGGATTTTATTAAAATGCCTCTGATATCGGCCGGGGGTTGTGGTTAGTGTATTGCTAGTACATGCAATGAGGTTTTTCCTTCTTCTCTGAGGAAAACCCCAACAGGCTTTATAAATCAGTACTATCAACTGGAATGGCCCAGACTTACCGTAAGAAAGTGCTATCACTTCCACTTTTAAGAAACAATGAACTATTTCCTGGCTTCTCAATTAGGAAGGCTTTTTGGGACTTTGAAGAAAAAAATGTAATACGTAATAAATATACTAAGGAACAAGCATGATTAATGACAGTTCAGAAAGAGTCTTCAAGCTGGTTTCTTATAGCTCAGGAATCTACATTTACTTCTCAAGAAAACCCAGCTTCCATGAGGGCTATAACGAATGCACAGAGAAAGTCAGAAAATACAAAAGGAATTCTCACTCTAGGATTTGACTCAAGGCTTAAGCCTTCCTTGAATGGGTGGAGTAGGCTAAAAAGCCACTCTTGCCACTCATTGACTTCTTATCCATTGCATTGGAAGCTGTTATGAGGGCATAGTGGGGGTTGGAGTGGGAGCCCAGAGATCACCTTCCTCCTGCAGAGAAGAAAGGAAAACAGCTTGTGTCCTGGCATCTTCTTAGGACTTCTGAGCCTAATCAACATATTAACTCTGGAAGATGTGATCAGACCAGAATGTATCCCCCAGTCACCCTTATCTCTCCTTCCATCTGTGGCCAAAGAGAAATAGGTCTCTCTCTGTATGAAACACACCCATTCATTAACTCTTGGGAAGCTATCCCCTCCTCAGCTTTTCCAGTACATCATTTTACCTCATTGTACAGTATCTTAATCATTCCAGCTTCTTGCCTCCATAGACCTGCTCATGCCTTCTCCATCCAAAGATGAGGACTTCCTACTCTTTTTCCTTCCATCACCTGAATTTCCCCCCCCCCTTTTTTTTTTTTTTTTGAGACAGGATCTCGCTCTGCCACCCAGGCTGGAGTGCAGTGGCACCATCTCGGCTCACTGCAAGTTCCGCCTCCTGGGTTCACGCCATTCTCCTGCCTCAGCCTCCCGAGTAGCTGGGACTACAGGCACCCACTACCACACCCAGCTAATTGTTTTGTATTTTTACTAGAGATGGAGTTTCACCATGTTAGCCAGGATGGTCTCGATCTCCCAATCTCGTGATCCACCCACCTCGGCCTCCCAAAGTGCTGGGATTACAGGTTTGAGCCACCGCTCCTGGCCCTCCATCACCTGAATTTCAAAATCATGCTGCCTTCACCTCCTTATGTAACAAGTGCTCTGTCACCCATGGCAATCTCACTCACTGCTTGCCCATGAGACTTCTGAGAATCACCACATACCTTCCATTGCCCACATCCTAAAAAACTCTTTTCAGTAATTACTGGGATTTACCTTTTTGTTGCAATTATTTTCACACTGATGTTTTTGACATTCCTTCTTCCCACCAGTTGTATGATAATGGCTTTTCCCTCTCCTGCTACTTCCAATTGCTCTCTTTCCACTTACACTGTCAGTTCTTTCCCTTTAAAGGACCTTTAAAGGTAGGGTGGTCAGAGGATTTCATCCTCACTTTTCCGCGATATGAGTTTCTTCTTCTGTAAAAGGAAGATGATGATGTTGCTAGTAGAAATATGAAATGGTGCAGTCACTTTGGAAAACAGTGTGACTATTCCTAAAAAAGTTAAAACATAGAGTTACCATTTGACCCAGCATTTCTACTTCCAGGTATATACCCAAGATAATTTTTTAAAATACATGTTAACACAAAAACTCATATGCGGTTATTCGTAGTAACATGATTTATAACAGCCAAAGAGTGGAAACAAATGTCTATCAACAGATGATGGATAAACAAAGTGTGATGTATACACACAATGGAATATTAGTCATACAAAGAAATGAAGTGCTGAAACATACTACAGCATGAATAAACCTTGAAAACATGCTACAGAACATGAATGAAGTTAGTCACAAAAGACTACATTCTATATGATTCTGTTTATATGAAATGTCTAGAGTTGGAAAATGTATAGTGATAGAAAGTGGATTAATAGTAGTCTAGTGACAGGGGAAATGAGGGATTAGGGATAATAGCTCTCTTAGTCTAATTATGCTGCTATAACAAAATACCACAGACTGGGTAATTTATAAAGAACAAAAATTTACTTCTTACACTTCTGAAGCCACCAATGTTGGTGTCTGGCGAGGGCTGTTTTCTGCTTCCAAGATGGCACCTTGCTGCTGTGTCCTCATATAGTGGCAGGTGGAAGGCAAGAGGGGCAAACTCTCTCTGAAGCCTCTTTTATACAGGTATTAATCTATTCATAAGGGCGGAGTCCTCACGAGTTAATCACTTCCCAAAAGGCCCTCCTCTTATTACCACCTTAATGAGTATTAAGTTTCAACATATTAATACCTTTTTGAGGGACACCACATTCAAAGAAAAGCAATAGCTAAAGGTTATAGAGGGGTTTTTGTTTTTGCAGTGATTAAAAATTTTCTCAAATTGTGTTGATAATTGCACAACTCTGTGAATGTGCAAAAAACCCCCACTGAATCGTACACTTTAAATGGATGAATTGTATGGTATGTAAATTATATCTCAATAAAGCAGTTACAAAAACAAGTAAAAAAGTTAAGAAAACAAATGAAAACCAAAGAGGAAGAGGATGATATACCTACCTCATCAAAAGTGGAGGGAAGATTGATAAAATGAGGCACGAGCATCCCACAGCACAGTAACTAGCTCATAAGGAGTGCTCAAAAACTGCTAGATATCGATAATGTTATTCTACTTTCTTTAGTTACATCTTATGTTCACAGTTCCTTTCACCGTAAGAAACAGAAAACTCCATAAACAGAGAGCAGAGTGTGATTCAAAGAACTCACATTCAAGGGCTGGAAGCAAAGTTTCATGCATTCTTTTACATGTATCTAATACTACTTCATAATAAAAATACTTTCAAAGAGTCATTAATGGGTCTAGTTGAGCTTGGTTCTTATTAAATATTTATAGAGTTGGCAACCAGCTTATCCATACAGGGAATTAGACAATAGAAGCTGCTCCTTTTGTATCTGGGTGTTCATATTGTTTTCTTTGGCAGAGTACCAGGAAAGTTAGGTTTGAAATAGAATCCTTGGAGGAGAGGTGGTTAGGATTTCCAACTCTCCTTTCTGTCCCTTTTTTAGTAAGTTTTGAGTAATCTTCCTGTACTTGGTGCATACTGTCCCTAGGAGGATAATGATGATATCTCATGATTTGAATAGTAAACTTCCTTTAGGAATAGTTAACTGAGGAGTCATTGGGATTATTGTTCCCTTAAATATGCATTTAAACACCAAATGCTAATCTTTTATTGAACTAGAAAAACATAAAGGTTTACATAGTGAAGGTGTCAGCCCTACAGCTAAGGTATAAATTTTTCAAGTAAAAAATTGCTATGATGTATCTCTTCTTTTTCATAACTTTTATCAGTTATTTATCACTGTTTTATTTGTCTGTAGGACTTAGTTGTTTTGTAAAATGTGATGACATAAGCTTTGGGTAGAGATCATATTTGTCTTGTTTACTGTTTAATACCCAGCCAGAACTTAAATCATAGAAGGTACTTTGAAAATATTTTTGAATGAACAAATAAATAGTGTATATACGTAAAATGTATTAATACTATGTATAAAATATATGGTGCTACAGAGACCTACACACCTGTGCATCCATGCATGTACATCTACAGTCTGGGGCTCAGTTTCAGCTTGGGTGAAATCTGTGATGGTGAATTTTATGTGTCAACTTAACTGAAACGTGGGGTACCCAGATATTTGGCTAAATACTATTTCTGGGCATGTATGTGAGGGAGGAGATTAGCATTTGAATTGGTAAACTCTAAAGCAGATTACCCTTCCCAAAGTAGGTGGCATCATCCAAGTCATGAGGGTTTGAATAGAACAAAAGGTGGGGAAGGGAGAATTGGTTTCTTTTTCCTGATTGACTGATCTGGGACATTGTTCTTTTCCTGCCCTTGGACTGAGACATACACCATTGAGTCCCCTGGTTCTTAGGGCTTTGGACTTGGACTTAACTATACCACCACTTTTTCTGGGTCTCCAGCTTACAGATGGCAGACTATGGGTCTTCTTCCTCCTCCATAATCATGTGAGCTAATTTCTCATACTAAACCTATCTATCTATCTATCTGTCTATCTATCTATCTATCTATCTATCTATCCATCAGTATGTATATATTTACCAACATCTACCTATCTATCTATCCATCATTATCTATATATTTACCAATGTCTGTCTGTCTGTCTGTCTGTCTATCTATCTATCTATCTATCCACCCATCCTATTGGCTCTGTTTCTCTGGAGAACCTTGACTAATATGAAACCCTTATAGCTGCTCCATGTAGTTGTGCCCAGACTTGGACTGTGATTCTTGAGCCTGCTCTTTCTATAATGTTCTTTTTTCTTCCAAAATACCCGAATCCATGTTGAAATACCAGAAAATGAGGATGCCGATAAGGAAAATGGGACTATGGTCATGTAGGAACCACCACCTGAACAGCTCGACCCCCTATCACTTTCTTTTCTTCTGTGAGAATTCACCCCCTTCACTAATTGGACCCAATACCTCTCCCCAGAGATCATTTACAATGTGCTTGTAATCTCAATATAGAGATGCATTAACTAATAAAAGGCTTCCACCATAACATCTCCAATTTATGAATGAGTTTCAGGGTTTTTTTTGGCAATTGTAATGATTCTTTTGTAAAGGAGTTTTCATTCTTTTCCATGGGCAGTGACATTTTACCAATACAGTTAAACCTTTAATATGCCTTTAATACGGCTTTTAAGAGAGACATGCAATGGTTTTAGCTAAGGATGATTTTGAGGACTGTGTGCATCAAAGTTGTCGGTGGCCCTCAGCTGGATGCTCACCTGGGACTCTCATCCAGGGGCTTTGGTTTTTCTTCACATGGCTTGTTGGACTTACACTGAACATGGCACCTGGGTTCCAAGAAAGAGCACTTCAAGTGGACAAACCCAATGTACAAGCAATGGTCAAGCATCCGCTGTCTTCATCCTTGCCAATATTCCAGTGGCCAAAGCTAACATGGCCAAGACCAGAGGCAATGTTGGGAAGGCTGGCACAAGAGTTGGAATGGTAGGAGTCATGGTTTATTGAGGACCACCAAAGTAATAGTCTTCATGATGAGAGAAACCATAAATATTGGGCAAGTTTTTAGAAGACCAATGAGAATTTTTCTTTTCCTCTTGTCAGTTAGTTTTTCTTTGGTAGCTCCTCTATAACACTTACAAGCCATAGAAGCTAAATGTACTCACCAAACATCAGACTAAATGCCTAATCCTTTGCTAGGTGCTAGAAGTTTTTCATAGCGATAAAACTACATGTGGCTTCAAGGAAATTATGGTCATGTTAGGGAGAGAGGCATGTGAATATACAGTTACAAAACAGTCGTAAAAGTACCTATCTGACAGCTTTGAAGAGAGCAGTGGTTCTCCCAGCACAGAGGCTGAGATCTAAGAATGGACAGACTGTCTGCTCAAGTGGGTCCCTGACCCCTGAGTAGCCTAACTGGGAGACATCCCCCACTAGGGACAGACCAACACATCACACCTCACACGGCTGGTACACCCTGAGACGAAGCTTCCAGAGCAAGAATCAGACAGCAACACTCACTGTTCAGCAATATTCTATCTTCTGCAGCCTCTGCTGCTGATACCCTCACAAACGGGGTCTGGAGTGGACCTCAAGCAAACTCCAACAGACCTGCAGCTGAGGGTCCTGACTGTTAGAAGGAAAACTAACAAACAGAAAGGACACCCACACCAAAACCCCATCAGTACGTCACCATCATCAAAGACCAAAGGCAGATAAAACCACAAAGATGGGGAAAAAGCAGTGCAGAAAAGCTGGAAATTCAAAAAATCAGAGCGCATCTCCCCCTCCAAAGGAACGCAGCTCATTGCCAGCAATGGAACAAAGCTGGACGGAAAATGACTTTAACAAGTTGAGAGAAGAAGGCTTCAGTCGATCAAACTTCTCAGAGCTAAAGGAGGAACTACATAACCAGCGCAAAGAAACTAAAAACCTTGAAAAAAGAATGGATGAATGGATAACTAGAATAATCAATGCAGAGAAGACCTTAAAAGAACTGATAGAGATGAAAACCATGACACGAGAACTATGTGACAAATGCACAAGCTTCAGTAACCGACTCGATCAACTGGAAGAAAGATTATCAGTGATTGAAGATCAAATGAATGAAATGAAGCAAGAAGAGAAATGTAGAGAAAAAAGAGTAAAAAGAAATGAACAAAGCCTCCAAGAAAGATGGGATTATGTGAAAAGACCAAATCTCTGTCTGACTGGTGTGCCTGAAAGTGATGGGGAAAATGGAACCACATTGGAAAACACTCTGCAGGAAATCATCCAGGAGAACTTCCCCAAACTAGTAAGGCAGGCCAACATTCAAATTCAGGAAATACAGAGAATGCCACAAAGATACTCCTCGAGAAGAGCAACTCTAAGACACATAATTGTCAGATTCACCAAAGTTGAAATGAAGGAAAAAATGTTAAGGGCAGCCAGAGAGAAAGGTCGGGTTACCCACAAAGAGAAGCCCATCAGACTAACAGCAGACCTCTTGGCAGAAACTCTACAAGCCAGAAGAGAGTGGGGGCCAATATTCAACATTCTTAAAGAAAAAAATTTTCAACCCAAAATTTCATATCCAGCCAAACTAAGTTTTGTAAGTGAAGGAGAAATAAAAACCTTTACAGACAAGCAAATTCTTAGAGATTTTGTCACCACCAGGCCTGCCCTACAAGAGATCCTGAAGGAAGCACTAAACATGGAAAGGAACAACCGGTACCAGCCATTGCAAAAACATGCCAAAATGTAAAGTCCATCAATGCTAGGAAGAAACTGCATCAACTAACGAGCAAAATAACCAGCTAATATCATAATGACAGGATCAAGTTCACATATGACAATATTAACCTTAAATGTAAATGGACTAAATGCCCCAATTAAAAGACACAGACTGGCAAATTGGATAAAGAGTTAAACCCATCAGTTTGCTGTATTCAGGAGACCCATCTCACATGCAGAGACACACATAGGCCCAAAATAAAGGGATGGAAGAAGATCTACCAAGCAAATGGAAAACAAAAAAAAGCAGGGGTTGCACTCCTAGTCTCTGATAAAACAGACTTTAAACCATCAAAGATCAAAAGAGACAAAGAAGGCCATTACATAATGGTAAAGGGATCAATTCATCAGGAAGAGCTAACTATCCTAAATATATATGCACCCAATACAGGAGCACCCAGATTCATAAAGCAAGTCCTTAGAGACTTACAAAGAGATTTAGACTCCCACACAATAATAATGGGAGACTTTAACACCCCACTGTCAACATTGGACAGATCAACGAGACAGAAAGTTAACAAGGATATCCAGGAATTGAACTCAACTCTGCACCAAGCGGACCTAATAGACATCTACAGAACTCTCCACCCCAAATCAACAGACTATACATTCTTCTCAGCACCACATCACACTTATTCCAAAATTGACCACATAGTTGGAAGTAAAGCACTCCTCAGCAAATGTAAAACCATGGAAATTATAACAAACTGTCTCTCAGACCACAGTGCAATCAAACTAGAACTCAGGACTAAGAAACTCAATCAAAACCGCTCAACTACATGGAAACTGAACAACTTGCTCCTGAATGACTACTGGGTACATAACGAAATGAAGGCAGAAATAAAGATGTTCTCTGAAACCAATGAGAACAAAGATACAACATACCAGAATCTCTGGGACACATTTAAAGCAGTGTGGAGAGGGAAATTTATAGCACTAAATGCCCACTAGAGAAAGCAGGACAGATCTAAACTTGATACCCTAACATCACAATTAAAAGAACTAGAGAAGCAAGAGCAAACACATTCAAAAGCTGGTAGAAGGCAAGAAATAACTAAGATCAGAGCAGAACTGAAGGAGATAGAGACATAAAAAACCCTCCAGGCCGGGCGCGGTGGCTCAAGCCTGTAATCCCAGCACTTTGGGAGGCCGAGACGGGCGGATCACGAGGTCAGGAGATCGAGACCATCCTGGCCAACACGGTGAAACCCCGTCTCTACTAAAAAATACAGAAAACTAGCCGGGCGAGGTGGCGGGTGCCTGTAGTCCCAGCTACTTGGGAGGCTGAGGCAGGAGAATGGCGTGAACCCGGGAGACGGAGCTTGCAGTGAGCTGAGATCCGGCCACTGCACTCCAGCCTGGGCGGCAAAGCGAGACTCCGTCTCAAAAAAAAAAAAAAAAAAAAAAAACCCTCCAAAAAATCAATGAATCCAGGAGCTGATTTTTTGAAAAGATCTACAAAATTGATAGACCGCTAGCGAGACTAATAAAGAAGAAAAGAGAGAAGAATCAAATAGACGCAATAAAACATGATAAAGGAGATATCACCACCGACCCCACAGAAATACAAACTACCATTAGAGAATACTATAAACACCTCTACGCAAATAAACTAGAAAACCTAGAAGAAATGGATAACTTCCTGGACACTTACACTCTCCCAAGACTAAACCAGGAAGAAGTTGAATCCATGAATAGACCAATAGCAGGCTCTGAAATTGAGGCAATAATTAATAGCCTACCAACCAAAAAAAGTCCAGGACCAGATGGATTCACAGCTGAATTTTACCAGAGGTGAAAGGAGGAACTGGTACCATTCCTTCTGAAACTATTCCAATCAATAGAAAAAGAGGGAATCCCCCCTAACTCATTTTATGAGGCCAACATCATCCTGATACCAAAGCCTGGCAGAGACACAACAAAAAAAGAGAATTTTAGACCAATATCCCTGATGAACATCGATGCAAAAATCCTCAATAAAATACTGGCAAAAGGAATCCAGCAGCACATCAAAAAGCTTATTCACCATGATCAAGTGGGCTTCATCCCTGGGATGCAAGGCTGGTTCGACATATGCAAATCAATAAACGTAATCCAGCATATAAGCAGAACCAAAGGCAAAAACCACATGATTATCTCAATAGATGCAGAAAAGGCCTTTGACAAAATTCAACAGTCCTTCATGCTAAAAACTCTCAATAAATTCAGTATTGATGGAACGTATCTCAAAATAGTAAGAACTATTTATAACAAACCCACAGCCAATATCATACTGAATGGGCAAAAACTGGAAGCATTCCCTTTGAAAACTGGCACAAGAGAGGGATGCCCTCTCTCACCACTCCTATTCAAAATAGTGCTGGAAGTTCTGGCTAGGGCAATCAGGCAAGAGAAAGAAATAAAGGATATTCAGTTAGGAAAAGAAGAAGTCAAATTGTCCCTGTTTGCAGATGACATGATTGTATATTTAGAAAACCCCATCGTCTCAGCCCAAAATCTCCTTAAGCTGATAAACAACTTCAGCAAAGTGTCAGTATACAAAATCAAGGTGCAAAAATCACAAGCATTCTTATACACCAGTAACAGACAAACAGAGAGCCAAATCATGAATGAACTCCCATTCACAATAGCTTTAAAGAGAATAAAATACCTAGGAATCCAACTTACAAGGGATGTAAAGGACCTCTTCAAGGAGAACTACAAACCACTGCTCAGTGAAATAAAAGAGGACACAAACAAATGGAAGAACATACCATGCTCATGGATAGGAAGAATCAATATTGTGAAAATGGCCATACTGCCCAAGGTAATTTATAGATTCAATGCCATCCCCATTAAGCTACCAATGACGTTCTTCACAGAATTGGAAAAAACTACTTTAAAGTTCATATGGAACCAAAAAAACCCCGCATTGCCAAGACAATCCTAAGCCAAAAGAACAAAGCTGGAGGCATCATACTACCTGACTTCAAACTATACTACAAGGCTACAGTAACCAAAACAGCATGGTACTGGTACCAAAACAGAGATATAGACCAATGGAACAGAACAGAGCTCTCAGAAATAATACCACACATCTACAGCCATCTGATCTTTGACAAACCTGACAAAAACAAGAAATGGGGAAATGATTCCCTATTTAATAAATGGTGCTGGGAAAATTGGCTAGCCATAAGTAGAAAGCTGAAACTAGAACCCTTCCTTACTCCTTACACAAAAATTAATTCAAGATGGGTTAGAGACTTAAATGTTAGACCTAAAACCATAAAAACCCTAGAAGAAAACCTAGGTAATACCATTCAGGACATAGGCATGGGCAAGGACTTCGTATCTAAAACACCAAAAGCAATGGCAACAAAAGCCAAAACTGACAAATGGGATCTAATTAAACTAAAGAGCTTCTGCACAGCAAAAGAAACTACCATCAGAGTGAACAGGCAACCTACAGAATGGGAGAAAAGTTTTGCAATCTACTCATCTGACAAAGGGCTAATATCCAGAATGTACAAAGAAAAACAAATTTACAAGAAAAAAGCAAACAACCCCATCAAAAAGTGGGCAAAGGATATGAACAGACACTTCTCAAAAGAAGACATTCATACAGCGAACAGACACATGAAAAAATGCTCATCATCACTCACCATCAGAGAAATGCACATCAAAACCACAATGAGATACCATCTTACACCAGTTAGAATGGCAATCATTAAAAAATCAGGAAACAACAGGTGCTGGAGAGGATGTGGAGAAATAGGAACACTTCTACACTGTTGGTGGGACTGTAAACTAGTTCAACCATTGTGGAAAACAGTGTGGCGATTCCTCAAGGATCTAGAACTAGAAATACCATTTGACCCAGCCATCCCATTACTGGGTATATACCCAAAGGATTATAAATCATGCTGCTATAAAGACACATGCACATGTACGTTTATTGCAGCACTATTCACAATAGCAAAGACTTGGAATCAATCCAAATGTCCATCAGTGACAGTCTGGATTAAGAAAATGTGACACATATACACCATGGAATACTATGCAGCCATAAAAAAGGATGAGTTTGTGTCCTTTGTAGGGACATGGATGCAGCTGGAAACCATCATTCTCAGCAAAGTATCACAAGAGCAGAAAACCAAACACCGCATGTTCTCACTCATAGGTGGGAATTGAACAATGAGATCACTTGGACACAGGAAGGGGAACGTCACACACCAGGGCCTATTGTGGGGAGGGGGTTGGGGGAGGGATAGCATTAGGAGATATACCTAACGTAAATGATGAGTTAATGGGTACAGCACACCAACATGGCACATGTATACATATGTAACAAACCTGCACATTGTGCACATGTACCCTAGAACTTAAAGTATAATAATAATTTTAAAAACCGCAATTACCAAACAGTGTGATGATAAAACAAAAGTGTATACCTTTCAAGGTAAATTGAGAGCCCAGGGGAAGGAGCACCTAAATCTGCTTGAGGGAGGAGAAAGAGGCATTTTCCAACTGAATAAGAGTGGGGAAAGAGTAGTCTAGCAGGGTGAAATAGCATATACCCTCTTTGCAGTCCTTGTATTGCTCTAGGGTATAAAGGATGTATGTGTGTGTATGTGAGACTGAGAAGAGGTGCTTACAAGATACAGTTGGACAGATACGTATAAACTAGATCAGGAAGGATCTGGTATTCCATGCTAAAATGTTTCAGCCCCCCACTCCCACCTATGGAGGATGGGGATCCATAGGAGACTTGGTCAGAGGAGCAGGGATTGGATGTGTGCATTACACAGATTGGTCAACTCTGTATCCTGTCTTGGCGTTGGTTTGCCTCACACCATTCTTTTTTATTTATTTATTTATTTATTTTTTATTATTATTATACTTTAAGTTCTAGGGTACATGTGCATAACGTGCAGGTTTGTTACATATGTATACTTGTGCCATGTTGGTGTGCTGCACCCATCAACTCGTCAGCACCCGTCAACTCATCATTTACATCAGGTATAACTCCCAATGCAATCCCTCCCCCCTCCCCCCTCCCCATGATAGGCCCCGGTGTGGCCTCACACCATTCTTGTAGTGTGACATGGTGCTTCCACTCATTTCCCCAAAATAACAATCCCCTCAACAAAACATTAGTGAAAAATTAAGATGTTCTCTACATTTGTACAATGTAGAGATTTCTATATCACTACAGAAACTGGAAGTTTTATGTGTCAGACTGGGGAGGAAGTCAGATTTCAGGGTGTACAGAATGACACTCCTCAAATCCCCTTTCCTCATTTCCTCCTTTGGCTTCTAGCTGAGTCCCCATCTTTCTCTGGGTCTTCTCCCTTCTAAGCCTGTAATTTTCTCTGACTCTAGGTCTTTATTCAGGAATCATGCTTCCTAGCTCCCCATTCCTCTATCTCTTCCCCTTTCTCATGCAGAACAATCGAGCGCTATTCTACCACTTCCATTCCCATCACTTTACTCAGCAAAGAAAGATCTTCCCACATCTTAAAAGGCATCAGGGTCTATTAATTATATAAATAAAATATTAGTATGTATTTCTGATGTATCTGTAAAATGTCACTTTGTATGCAACATGAAGAAAGGATTGGGTTGAGGACAGCAGTGAAGCTAACCGCAGAAAAGACTAATAAGGAAAAGATTGCATTAGCATAGAAAAAAAATCTGTGGAGAGCCTGAGATAGGAGCTGAGATGGTGATGGAAAGGGTAGATATGATAGTTATTAGGAGGCAGAATTAAGTGGACTTTGCCGTGAATCCAGGTCATAACAGTGATTAAGAAATACAAGTGTCGCTCCTTCAAGTAGAATAAAATCTTCTTGGGACCATTTGTTGAGCCAGTCTTAGGAAGATAAATAACAGAATGATAGAGAATTGAGCAATATGTTGCTATGGTGCTCCTAGAATTCAACTCCCCCATCAATCACATGGGAATTATCAGGTACATTAATAAATAATGAAACTGATTTTTAAAAACACCAGATCTCACACGTCTAAATAGGTGTTGGTCCCTAAGTCATCATGGGCAACTGTCACTTATTCCAACAATGCTGCCTGTGTTGAAATATTTTCTGAACTCTTTGGCATCTGCATTTGCAGCCAGGATATGAGACACCCAATAGTCTGGTCTCATTACTCGATGGTGACTTATTTTTCCACTGGATAGCTTTAGCCACCATGAATATCCAAATTGCTTTCCAGACACCAAGACAAAGCCTCCAGCTTAGGAAAATAAATTGACACCTGAGGGTGGAAGATTCTCAGCTGAAGCTCATGTTTGGAAAAATGGCCACAGCGACGGGCAACAGGCTTGTCAGGAAAAGACACTGGGCAAAGCCATTCCGCCCCACTCTTCATTTCCAGCTTTCTGAGCCCCACACATCATCAGAATGTAATCTGGGCAACGTTGCCGGCTATGACACTTTATTCCTAGGATACGAGAGGCAAAAGTGGCTCAAAGCGAAGAGGAAAGTACACAGAAGCCTGGAAATAAGCTTTCCTCAAAAAGTGCTACTGTTGGATTATGACAGAATGAAGCTGAAAACACATTTTCCCTTGGTAGCCTCATGGTTCAGCTGCAGGATCTGCTTGACCCAGGGAAGGATGGGCGTTTTGGAGCAGTCCAGCTTCAGTGGGCAGTCCAGATAGTTTCAGTATGGGCTGAATAGACATTCCTAGTTGTTAAAAAAGGAAAAGAAATGAAAGTATCAGAAACTGGGAGCTTTGTGTGTATTTAACAAAATGCATTAAATACATGCAAAGTGATTAGTACAATGTCAGACAAATAAAATTCGCTCACTTAGTCGTAAATAAATGTTCAGGAAAAATCAAAGGAATCTAAGCTGGGTGTGGTGGCATATGCCTGTAGGCCCAGGTACATGGGAGGCTGAGGTAAGAGAATCACTTGAGCCTGGGAGTTTGAGGCCAACCTGGACAACATAGCAAGACTCCATTTCAAAACAAATATTAAAAAAAAGAAAGTCATGGGTATTTGTCTGTGCTTTCTGTTTTTTTCTTAATGGAAATACAGATAGTATAAAAACTACCATATTCTGGCCACAGACCCTCCTGATTCCACATAGATTGCTAATTTAGATAATTACCTTTTGTTTATTCCACATTTATACATATATACACACACACACACACACACACACACACATATATATCACCACACACACAGTACTTTCCACGTCCCAAGAGACTGTTGTAACCATCTTACATTGTATCATTTAATCCTGATAATGGTCTTATGAGAGCTAGATACTGTTGTTATTATCACCATTTTACAGATGAGAAAACTGAGGCCTAGAGGGGTTGAATAGCTTGCCTAAAGTACTCAGCTAATCAGTAGTAGAGGCTGTGCTCTTAAGCATCACAATTTTCTGTCTTTTGAAATTCAATTCTGGCAGTCTTTTAATTCTTGTTCACATCCTGCTCACATCTTTTTGCTCACGTCTTGCTCACATCCTTGTTCACGTCTTTTTTCACCCAGGGTTTTTAATTTTTTGTATTTATACAGTGGACCAAGGAATAAGTTGAGCCTTTGGGCTCCCTAGATGGAACAGTTAAAACAAAGCCAAAAAAAATCCCTCAGTTTATTAGAGCTACAGACACCTTGGTGATGAATAGCCCAGGTACTGCAAAACATTTTTTTTCTTTGAAGAAATCTTATTTTTATAACAGTTTTAGATTTACAGAAAAATTGTAAAGATAGTACAGAGAGTACCCATATACTCCACACCAATTGTCCCTATTTTTAACATCTTACATTATTATGGTACATTTGTTACAATTAATGAATCAATGTTCATAAACTATTATTAACTAAAGTTCATGTTATTCCGTTATTCAGATTTCCTTAGTTTTTACCTAATGTATTTTTTCTGTTTCAGGATTCCATCTAGGATATCACATTAATTTAACAGTCACATCTCCTTTGGTTCCTCTTGATGGAGTTTCTTAGACTTTTCTTGTTTTTGGTGACTTTGACAGTTTTGAAGAGTACTGAGCAGGTATTGTGGAGGACGTCCCTCAGTATGCTTATAGACAATGCTTTCCTCAGATTAGACTGGAGCCATCTGTTCTTGGGATGAAGGCCACAGAGGCAAAGTATCGTTTTCATCACATCATATCAAGGGTACCTACCATTAATATGAACAGGATGCAGGGAAATACTGGATAGGAGAGGATGGTTCCTCGGCAAAGGCCCCACCCACAAGCGTCAGCCTGCCGTCCTAAATGAGAACTTCACATCCATGTTTTCCTGCCCAAATGTTGCTTTTTCCAAAACCACACTGGCCCACCATGCCCCCCATCCTGTACCCATAAAACACCCAAACTCCACTGGCAAAGGAGCAGAGTGGCACAGTAGAGAAGGAGAGAAAATAAGCACCTGAACGTTGAAGAGGCAGCTGAATGGTCAGAAAGGAGTTTGGCCAGGGATGGCCTAACTCCAGAGGAAGATTATCTTCCCACTCCATCCCTTTTCCAGTGCCCCATTCAGCTGAGAGACACCTCCATCACTCAATTAAACCTCCACATTCACCATCCTTCAAGTCTTTGTGACCTGATTCTTCCTGGACACCAGACAAGGACCTGGTACCAAGAGGACAGGGTGTAAAAGGCTGTCACCCTGACTCTCCACTGAACTGGTTAATACTTAGCCATCTATGGACAGCAACTGCTAAAAGAGCATTAATTGTAACATACTCCTTGGTGCTACCATGGGATCAGAGGTCGAAAGCACTTGCCCAGGCCCCGGTACCCGCTCACCTGCTTGCTCTCCCTCCTGCAAGGAGTTTGAGCACAGTGGCTGAGTAAGCAAGCCCCATCCCTGTCACAAGTCCCACGAAGGGATCCAGGGAACTCTGTGTCTCAACATCACTGTTGACGTTGGCCTTGATCATGTGGCTGATAATTCCAAAATCTGTGTGATGGCTGAGTCTGGTTTTGATGCTCAGCTTGACTCTTCAGACTGTGTCCCCTTGACTTTTAGAATGCCTTGCAATTGTTTGTAGAAAGCTGAATATGTTGTATCAGGTAATAGGAACAAAGGTAAATAGGCCCCTAATGTGAGGATGTATGTTAACCTGGCTACATGATAGACTGCGTTTAGCGTTTGCTGTAGCTGTGGGTGTTACAGCTTCAAATTCATCTCTTGTCCTTGTTTTGTGTTTTCTATTGTCTTTGGGCTTCCTAAGAACCCTCCAGATTTCAGGATGGTGGTTTCCTCTGTGATCTCAGATCTCTGATGGGTCTGAGAAAAATGTTGCTTTTCAGTTTTTTCATTTTTTTCTCATTGTAAGGATGGAAGTGACAACTTCTAAGCTCTTTACATGTTGAAGCTGAAACCAGAATCTTCCCAAACACTTTTGAGATCAAAAATATTTTCTCAAATAAAATCTTGTGTATCTGAGGTAAGTCTCATCATTGTCCAACTCAATCCAGGTGCTACTGCTGGAGAATTTCTCATCTATACCTCCCACTGGGTATCAAGAGCACCACCTTTCCACTCACGCTGTTTCAGGGGATTTACAAGTGTCCTGAGCCATTAAAAAGCAGTGTGTCCATATGGGGTAGTGAGGATCAGATCTGCAAAATTTTAGAGCATGAGCAGGAATCCTTTCAGCTGGAAAATCCAACAAAAATGGTAAGATAGGTGGTGGCAGAAGCTCATCAGACAGCAATGGGAAGAGCAGCTATGTGGTTCCTCCCATGTGATGGTGGTATGTGTTGCTCACACAATTGAAACAGATGAGTTGCAGGCTATAGCTTGGTTCCCACAAAGCTCCCTGGTGCCTGCCAGCCTCTGGATTCTGAGCTCTGGTTCTCTCTGTGTGCTTTTCTGTGTACCCTATCTTATCAGCAAGGTTGAGTCCTCTTATTTAAAACCCCAAAGACATCTGATATGGTTTGGCTGTGTCCCCACTCAAATCTCATCTTAATTGTAGCTCCTATAATCCCCACGTGTCATGCGAGGGACCGAGTTGGAGGTCATTGAGTCAAGAGGGTGGCTTTTTCCCATGCTGGTCTCGTGATAGTGAATAAGTCTCACTAGATCTGATGGTTTTATAAAGGGCAGTTCCCCTACACACACTCTCTTGCTGCCACTACGTAAGATGTGCCTTTGCTCCTCCTTTGCCTTCCACCATGATTGTGAGGCCTTCTCAGCCATGTGGAATTGTGAGTCCATTAAACCTGTTTTTCTTTATAAATTACCTCGTCTCATGTATGTCTTTATTAGCAGTGTGAGAGTAGACTAATACAGCATTCTTCAAGATCTCATCCTGACCTCTTCCTTTAGCCTACCCTAGCCCAGCTGCCTCTCATCTGGTCTCCTAAGGATGGTGGACCAGGTGGTCTGAAGGTCTGGAGGACTGAAATGTCCTCTCTCCTCTACAACTCACATTGAGGTAGAAAGTCTCCATTCTTTTCTTGTTGTCCAGATTATTGACGATCTATTTTCTTTTGCTAAAACTTGGCCAGGCATGGTGGCTCACACCTGTAATCCTAGCACTTTGGGAGGCTGAGGCAGGCGGATTGCCTGAGCTCAGGAGTTCAAGACCAGCCTGGGCAACATGGTGAAATCCCATCTCTACTAAAATACAAAAAAAAAAAAAAAAATTAGCCAGGTGTGGTGGCGTGTGCCTGTAGTCCCAGCTACTTGGGAGGCTGAGGCAGGAGAATCCCTTAAACCCAGGAGGTGGAGGTTGCAGTGAGCCAAGATTGTGCCACTGGTTGGAGGGGACCAAGGAAGGGGTCAGAACCCTGCACACTTAGCCTTCTTCACAACTTTCCAGTTCACTGAAATCACACTTAAAAAGAATCAGTGGCCCTCATGATACCAAATCCAGTGGTCACTTCTCAGTCTTCCTCCGTCTTGCCCTGTTAGCAGCATTGGCTACAGCTCATCACATCCTCCTGTTTGAAGACTTGTCCCCTTAGTTTAGGATGCCCCTTTCTCAGTCCTCCTCCTATCTTGCAGGTTGTTCCTTCTCAGCCTCTTTGACTGGGTTCTCCCTTCTTCCCTGTCATTAAATGCTGTTGTGCTCCACAGCCACGTCTGCTATGCATACTCATTCCCTACTTACACTCACTCAGTGTCACCACTTAAGCACCATCTCTAATGCTGATGAGCCACTAATTTCTTTCTCCAGCTCAGACAGGTTCTCAGCATGCTAGACTCATAAAGCAAATGCCTTACATCACATGTCTACTAGCTATTGAACTTAAAATGTTCAAAACCAAACTCCTTACCCTCCCCGCAAACCTGCTCCTCCTCCCAGAATTTCACATCTCTGTAAACGGCAATTAATTTTTCTAGCTTCATGGGCCATAAGCCTTGCCTCCCTTTTTCTCTCACCCCACATTTCATCCATCAGGAAATCCTGCCAGTGCGACTCCACATTCTAGCATTTCTCTTCCATAGTTCTCATCTGGTCAGGTCACTACTAGCCCTGATCTGGATTTTGCAAAAGTTTTCTAACTGATCTCCCTAATTCCCTCTTGATAATCCACATTCTATTGCGAATTATCAATATTTATATGCTACAGTTTAAAATGTTAAGTTGGGTCTTGTCATTCCTTTCCTTCAAACCCTCTGGTGAGTTCCAACAGTCCTACAGGGTTTCCAAGCTCTCTATGATCATGTGCCTCATCAAGTCTCTAACAGTATTTCCTGCCTCGCTATAAGTGACTCCACTTCCCTCACTGGTCCCTTTCTTGTTACTTTTTTTTTTTTTTTTTTTTTTTGGAGACAGAGTTTTGCTCTTGTTGCCCAGGCTGGAGTGCAATGGTGCAATCTTAGCTCACTGCAACCTCTGCCTCCCACGTTCAAGCGATTCTCCTGCCTCAGCCTTTGTGAGTAGCTGGGATTACAGGTGCGTGCCACCATGCCCGGTTAATTTTGTATTTTTAGTAGAGATGGGCTTTCTCCATGTTGGTCAGGCTGGTCATGAACTCCTGACTTTAGGTGATCCACCTGCCTCGGCCACCCAAAGTGCTGGGATTACAGGTGTGAGCCACCACGCCCGACCCCTTTCTTGTTACTTACATATGCCATGCTCACACCCATGATGGCCTTTGCATAGGCTGTTCCTTCTACCTGAAGAACTCCACTCCATACCCATCTGCATGAGTCTGCTCCTCACCACCTTCAGGCTCTGCTTGGTCACCGCACCATAAGTCCTCCCCTACCAGCTATTTAACATAGCACCCTGTCTCCCTGTGTCCTTACCCAGCTTGTTATTCTTCTCAGCACTGACCATTACCTGAAATAGATTATGTGTTACTGTTGGTCTCCCTTATCTATCTACATATCTATCTATCTATCTATCTATCTATCTATCTATCTATCTACCGTTCTATCTATATCTATCTATCTCTCTCTCTGTCTATCTATCTATCTATCTATTGTTCTGTCTATCTATCTATTTTTGAGACAGAATCTTACTCTGTTACCCAGGCTGGAGGGCAGTGACATGATCATGACTCACTGCAGCCTTGACCTCCTGGACTCAGGTGATCCTTATATCTGAGCCTCCCAAGTAGCTGGGACCATGGGCATGCACCACTACACCTGGCTAATTTGTCTATTTTTGTACCGGCTAGACCAGGCTGGTCTCAGACTCTTGGCCTCAAGTGATCCACCCACCTCAGCCTCCCAAAGTGCTGGGATTCCAGGTGTGAGCCACCACACCTGGCTGGTCTCCCTGATTAGAAAGTAAGTAAGCTTAGCAAGAGCAGGTGTTTTTTCTGTTTTTATTCACTGCTCAATCTCTGTTGCTAAGAACAATCCTTGGCACATATTGGGGGCATAAAGAATAATGAATGAATAAACCCTGTAAAGAGGCCCGTAAAACACTCCCAGGAAACCCCAAACTTCTAAAATCCCAATCTTCCATTCTACAGGTGAAAACCTGAGGCCCTCAAAGAGAAGTGACTTGGTCAAGGTCGCTCAGGAGTTAATGCCAGAGTAAGGCCAGATTCTGAGCCCCTCATTTCCCAATCCTGTCCTCTTTCCCTGTGCATCCCAATGATAGTGGAGGGAATAGATTCCAGCTTCTGCCTGTCAGCTGATATTGCAGAGGTCATGGTTCAAAAGGTTATCCCAATAAACTGAAGGCAGAAAGGCCACCAGGTAGCTGAGGCCGTGACACTCCCAGAGGAGATGTGATAAGGATCCATCCCCTGGTGACCTGGGAAGTCAAAAGGAAGGTCAAAGTCTGGATGACTTTGTGAAAGAAGCTTGTTGAATAATTGAATGTGGAGATAAAAGGCACAGAAAGAAAAAAATCAAAGTGATAATAAGGAAGGAGAGCCCATTTTCATTTATCTTTGTATCCTCCATGCCAGTACTTAGCAGAGGGTACATTTACCCCCAAATATCTATTGCCAGACATGGCAATGAGGAGGACCAGAAGGATCACAATTCATGGTTTTCTAATGGGTCAGGCTTTCTAAGTGCCATGGATAAGAACACAAACTTAGGGTAAGATACACCTAGGTCAAACCTCATTTATCTTTTTTACCCTCTTTTTGCGCAAGTGATCTTGGGCAAAAAAATTATTCTCTCTAAATCTCAATTTTTCCATCTCTGAACTTGGATAATATATAGACAAGAGAAAGAGAGAAGGAGAGAGAGAAAAAAAGAGAGAGAGAGAGTCAGAGAGAGAAAGGGAGAAAGGGAGTGAGAGTACAATTGTGTATATGATGTACTTAGCACAAGGCCCAGCACATGCAAGGCCCTCAATAAATGCTGCCTTTTCTTTACTATCTCAACGGCTTCTGTCTTCTCTTGAAATCCATGCCCTCTCATTTCTGGTTCTGCAATGCTGAGATCCTGGCTCCTCCCTGCTCCTTCTTCTCAAGGGGGTCTATTGAGAAGAGGAGGGCTGCTATGATTAAATCTCCTTCCCACCTTTGAATTTGAGATGAATTTGGTGCTCTCCATCTGCTCAGCTGGCAGACTTTTCACGAGGGCCTGGGCATCGTGATAAACGCATGAATCACATCAGCTCTGCTGTATAGTCATGAGAGTAACGCGGGAGCCTGATGTGAATGACCCCAGGGTGGACCTGCTATTAGTGTTTCCAAGTGGTGACAACTCGCTCCCATTCCCATCCATACCTCCAACTCTGTGTTGATATCTCACCTTTGATAGCGGTGTTGATTCCAGAGAACTAACTGTTTGAGCCTCATCTCCGGACTCAGAGGAGATGGGAGGGCCTTGGTGTTTCATTTTAAGAACAAGAGAAAAGCTGCGTTTCTATCCTGTGCTTGCTCACAGGAGCAGCCCACACTTCGCCCTGCGCAGAATCCTGTGTTGTTCCCATCTGAAGCCTGCCAGCTTCGGAGGTTAAGTCTCTGAGACGAAAGGAAAGCGGGGGCTGGAAGAATTTTGGAGGGAGTCCAGGACTGCCTGGCCAAGCCAACCCAAATAATTCAAGCAAGCAAAAATCTGCTTGGGCCTGAACTGGCTGTCTAGACAGTTGTGATTATATGCAGGTAGCTATATGACCTTGCACTTCATTTAGCCCGTGTTGAACTTGTTTAGAGGCACATACCAGTGAGTGTCTTGGTTTGGGTTCTCCCAGAAACAGACCTATAATGAAGAATTTCAGTGCAGTTAATTTACTTAGGAGGTGATCCTAGAGTATACTAGTGGAGGAATGGGAGCCTGAGATAGAGAAGGGAAAGTAGGCAATAAGGAGTATGTCTTTCAGCTAGTTACTGCTATGGGCAACTGGAACTGAATCTTGCAGGGTGACTAGTAAGGTCATTGTAGAAATGCCTCAGAATCACACCCCAACAAGAAGACAAGGAAGCTGGGGTGCTTGTCCATTAGCTTTCCTCTGTCATTGTGTCTAAGGGCGCATTCAGCCTGCCGAGTGTGCAGACCAAGTTTGCATCCTCTTAGGCAGGGAGTCACAGGTGTGTCCAGTACAGAGCCTTCAGCCTATGGAGAAGAAAGTCTAGGGTACCTGAGTCAGGCATTGCCAATATCTGCAGCCAGTGAGTCAAAACACAAAGCCCTCTAAATCTAAAGAGTTGATCATTCGGACCCAATCCTAGATTGTTGAATGATAGTCATCCAGATGTAGAAGCTAGGAACTTTGTCACATAATTTTTCCCTCTACCAGGAGTTCCTTCTAAATAATAATAACATCTACTGAATGCTTACTGTGCGCCAAGCACTTAAATTATCTCATTTCATTCTTATAACAACACCAAGAGGTGAGAACTATTAATATTAATATTATCACTCATGCTGCATGGATGAAGTTACTGAAGCTCAAAGAGTTCAAGAACTTGCCCAAGGTCACATAATCAATAAGGAGTAAAGCCAAGATTTGGACTGAAGCCATCTGACTCCAGAGCTTGACTCCTTCTTCTCTGTGCCCTCCTGCTCATGCCCCCATGCAGCCTATGCCAGGGCTCCCTCAGGCCAGGGTGATCCTCATATTGAAAAGTATTTTGCTTAGCCATATCTTGCATGGAAAATGGCATTTGCAGAGCTGCTGCTCAGTACTTTCCCACACCTGCTCTTCAGCAATGCTCAGAGCTGCCCTGTGAGTTTAGGGTCAGGATCCCCATATCACAGGTGAAGAACCCGAGTGAGGTTCAGAGAAATGAAGTGACTTGCCCATGCCCTAGAGCTGGGGGTGCAATCGAGTGAAGTGGGCAGGAGGGTCAGTCATCTGTCAAAATTCAGATCAAGAGTTCCCTCTTCCTGACCCTCCTCCCCTTCCTCCCAAAGCAGAAGGAGCCATTCTCTTGTTTCTGATCCACACATATGTTCTCCCAAAGCACTTAGGATATTTTATTGCACACCATTGATTTATAAATACTTGCTCTTCCACTGGGAATCCTCTGATAACCTTTGAAACTCCAACTCAAAAAAAATATTGAACAAATGTATGTAAACACTAAATGAGTAAATGAATGAGTGCGACCTATCTTAGCACTGCCATTTTTCTGTTGAGGGCTTTGGACTCAGAGAAGCCTGGATTTGCCTGCTCTAGACTGTGCCTTGGCACCTAGGCAACCTGGAGCCCCAGGATGATCCTTGCCTACCAGGAGATCCCAGGAACTGATCCCAAGGCTCATGTCAATCAGCTCTTGCTCCTTCCCCCACCACCTTTAAAGCTTACCTTGCCTTTTGACTCATTCCTTCAAAGTCTAGCACAGTGATGAAAGCTTCTTGACAAATCTACTCCCTTAAAGCTTTAATGGCCACTAAGAGCTTAATGCACTACCTTTGCATAGAAATTTCTATTTTAACAAGAGAACTAGTAAACACCCAATGCCTTAGCTCATCAGAATAATGAATATAATAACTAATAATTACTTAGTTGTTGCTATATGCCAAACACTCTTTTAAGAGTTTTATATGTTTAAGCCTCACACAAATTCTATGAAGTAAGTTGTTAGAATAAAGTCTCAAACTTCCATCAAACATCTTCCCACCAGCCTGTCACTGGTGTCTGAAATCTCATCATCTGCTGTATCCTCAATCAGTGAATCCCTGGCACACAGTAGGTGTTTGGGTTCCCCAGGAGTAGACTGAGCGAGGATGCAAGTAGAAAGAGTGGACTTGGGAGGTGTAGAAAACAATGGGAGGGGATGGGGAGCTACACAGGGAAGGAAAGCAGATGGTAAAAGATGTGCCATCAGACCAGCTAATGTCATGGGCCACAGAAGCTCAGTCCCATGGGGACACTGGGATATGGTAGAGAAACATACCTCAGCATTATCTCACCCAGGAGTGAGGGAGCTGAGGTATTTCTAAGGAAACTCTTGCCAATCATTGGTGGGGGACTGCTCCAGGTAGCACCAATTCCTCACCTCTTCATCTAGCAGTGGGCGTGGCAGAGTGACTTTGGAGAATCCCTCAAAGAGATACAGATACTGGCAGAAGAAGTTGGCTGGAGTCTACCTAAGTGGCAAGGCCCAAGGGAGATGAACAATAACCAACAGCATCTACCACAGTGTTTTACTAACTTTTTTTGAATGAATGAATGAGATGGTGGTGGTGACAGGAGGCAAAGATACCCTGATTTTCACTGGTTTGGTATGACTGTTAATCTTTCTTATCATCTTAGTGGCTTTCCATTATTTAGGACAACTCTACTATAGAACCTCCAGATTCTCTGATCTTGTTGGTGGCAAGGGGAAAATGCTTCACAAGAGTCCCAGAAACACAGACAGACTTCTGGTTTCCAATTGTTCAACCCCCATGATTACATTTTCACCAGTCGTCTGGAGAGTTTATCACAAAATGCCAAGGCCTCTGAAGTAGCTATCAGGAAAGCAAAAAAGACCTAAGAGGACAGATGTCATCAATTTTTCATGCTTCCTCCCTAGCAAACTCAACCACAACACTAACCTTGGTAACACAAGCCCAGTAGAAACTATGTGCAGTGCATGTTTGGATTAAATTCTCTGTTGATTTTTCTTGATTTATAAGTTAAAACTCAGCCAATGCAAATCTTTCCCCCTACTCTACCAATTTCTGTCTTGAGCTAAGTGTTCAATATTTTGTCAACCTATAATTTCTGTTATTTTTAACCTCATAAAATTATTATTATTATTTTTAACAGAAGCCCTGTGCAAGATTGGAGGATAGTTTTTCTGATTTTGTTTCCAGAATTATTTCACATTTCTGAATTAATATAGCACCAGGTCCCAAGAATCACATGATCTCATTGCTCTTCCACGTAGGTTTCTCATGTTAGTTTTTTCATGACACATCACACCAGAAAATAGATCCACAAGCAACACATGGTGATGGTGCTAGGGCCAAGGACAAGGAACAACTGTGATACAATCCCCTCTGGAAGGACCTACCTTCCTTGAAAAATACCTTCCTTGAAAAGGAATGTTCTTCTCCTCCACCTCCCTCCTCTTACACATTCTTTGTTTCCAAATGGAACTTCTGTGTGAAAGACTTAATATGCCTTGAATTCCAAGGTCATGTTTCAGAGGAAATTGGAAAGTTGCTCCAAAGCAGAACCCGAGAAGACATCTGTAGCTTTGAGAAAACAGGAGCAGGTTTTGTGTGCTTTTCACAGGGGGTTGTTCACCAGGGACAAACAACAGCTGTTAACTGTAAACTAACACTGCCACCTGACCACTTTGAGGCCAGCACGCTAGGAGATTGATAAGCAAAGAAAGAGGTTACTGTAGCACATCGGGGACAACTGATCTTCTCAAGGGGAAACTGAGTCACTACCACATACTGAGGGCAGAGAAGAGTATATGTATGTGGTTATATATATCATTATATAATATATAAATGTATATGATATGTAAATATATAATATATAATTATATATCATATAGAAATGTATATGATATATAATATATAATTATACATAATATAGAAATGTATATGATATATAAATATATAATAAATAATTATATATAATATAGAAATGTATATGATATATATAGAAATGTATATGATATATAAATACATAATAAATAATTATATATTATATAATAAAATAAATATATAATATATAACTATTATATATTTCCTGCCCAGGAAATGGTGATCCTTCCAAGATGGGTGAACAGCACACTCAGTTAAGAGAAAATCCTTTTGTTAGGGAGGGCAAAAAGAGGGAGAGAAGGGAGAAAGAAGGAAGTCTTAGCACATGAATGGATATGATGGACTTTCAAGTACCCAGAGATTTCAGCTCACAGGAGACAAATGTCAGTAGTGAGCCTGGAGTACTGAAAGATCTAAGAAGGGAAGGCCAGAAGTTCAGCCTTCAACCTCCAAGCTGTTCCCTTGCCAATCCCCTTCTTTTTTCGCCCCTTCTCTATCACCTCTTCTCTTTCCTCTTCCAAAATAAAAATAGGAAGCGTGTAAAGCTTGGTAAATCATCTGGTTTTCAGGCTGTTTTTCCTTGGAGTGGCTAAGACTGCTTTTTATTGACTTGGCAGGATGTTTTGAGATTGTATAGAGAGGACTCCTCTGTGTGTGTGCCCATGTGTGTGTATGTGTGCCTGCCTGCGTGTGTGTGCGTGCGTGTGAGTGTTTATTTGAGGACTGGGTTTTGGAATGCAAAGTCGCACATACGTGTTTTCTTTTTGGTGTGTGTATATATATGTTTTATATTATATATAATAATATAAATATATATTATATAAATATAATATTATATATTTTTATATCATATAATTATTATATATTTATAAATAAATATATGTAACATATAATTATTAATTATATATCCATATATAATATATAACTTTTCTTTCTTTGCCCCCTCTCCTATTAATTTACTATGTAATATAAAATGTAATAAAAATGGTAAGCCTTATATGTTGGTATTTAAGTTACAGGATATTAAAGGGGAGTGTAATTCAGCTAGTAGTGCGAGTAAACATAACCCAACGATGAATAAAATGACACAGTGTCTAGAATCTTGGAGAGGGCTAGTCTGTTTTCATTTGTATGAAGGACAGTTGCATCATGTCAGGCAGGTGAAGGCATGATTTTGCTTTATTTGGACGATAAATATAGAAAAAAAGAGATATACCTAGTTGATAAGGGTTTCATTGTTCTGAATCATTCCGTTATCAACTTGACCACGCTAAAATCTTTCTCAGAATCCCCTTCTCTTTCTCTTCCTAATCTGCATGGTTCCAGGTTAGAGTTGGCCAAAAGGGGAGCTTGTTCAGGATTTTGAAGACAGAAGTAAAGCCATGGCCATTACTCTCAGCAGGTCGCTTACTCTGCATCCAGCCCATACTCTTGAATGCTGACCTACTGATGAACCAAATTGTCATCCATGGCCCCAGAGATTCAGTAGCTATACAGAGGCATCAGATAGCCCCCTAGAAGAGCTCCTCCTTTGCTTTCCATTCAATCCCAGAGCTGTGAGATTCTCCTGCATTTCTTTTTCACTTCTCTAGTAAAATGTAATCAGCCTTTACTGTAGCATGATCCATCAATCACTGTCAAAGAACATGAACTTCACATCAAAGACATAAAAAGTGCCCTCCTTTTTTTTCTAGCAAAAAAGGAGCAGGTTTCTAGGTATTCCACTATTGTATTGATCATTTACTGCAACTTTCGGGATGTAAATGTCGTAATAGTGACATTAGGAATACATTTTGCTGTTCTGACTTTTAACATAAGGAAAATAGAAATAGAAATTCCATGTTTAGCCAGAAATCATCTTGAGCATCCAGCATATAAACTTACTGATGATATTTAAATCAGCCTTGTAATGAATGCCATACTTGCAAATGGACGTAGACATCAAGGGCCGTCCTCTATAAAGCATTTCATCACAGCTGGTGTCCAACAGTCCTGGTTTTTAATATGCTGAGTGCTGTGCTTGATATAAAATGGGAAGGCTATTATTGATTACTAATAATCAACTGATGATTAGTAATTTTTCTGAAATAGAGACTTACATCATATTTCACTGATTGCTCTAAATCCTGGTGTTCCACACTCTGCTCTGTTCCACTCTGAACCACCATGGTTCACAGGACAGGCTCTCATCCTCTAAGGGGGCATCTGATGCAAGTGGGTTGAAGGATGGACAGAAACAGGCATATCCCAAGCACTTAAAAGTATGTTTATGATTTCGCCTGTTCATCCTTTTGAGTTCCTTGATTGCAGGCAACAGAAACAATCTTCGTCCAACCAGCAAAAGAGGGATTTGGAGAAAGAAAAGGAAGCAGCTCACGGAACAGAAGGTAAAGCTGGAGAAGGAGGATTGGAGTGTCTGGGGAGCAGACACTCATGGCTGTGGGCAGAGGGGAGCCTCTTCAGAGAACCACTGTCTGCTTGATAGAACTGCAGCCATCTTCAGTCCCGTCAGGCACTCTGCTCAAGATTTCCATCTAGGGATGAGGGATGGGCCCTGTTTGAGTTTCAGGCTGCCCTTGGCCAAGGCAAGGGGGGACTTGGCTGCTAGACTATAAACACTGGGGGAGGGATGGCTTCTCAAAGAGAAATCAGATGTCCATAACAGAGGTCACTGTGTCATGAAAAGATGAACCCTGTGGTGTCTTCCCATTGACATTTTCTGTATGAGTAATGTGACTATGACCAGGACATGAGACAGGGTGGCCCAAGAACAAGCCCCTGGTCTCGGTATTATGTTTCCAGCTCCTCATTTCCTACTGAGTAGCCTAGGTTTCTGGGAATTATCCAGAACCAGATGGTATTTGTATTTCCAAGAGACCCAGCATTTCAAAGTCTGACATATGCCACACTCAGATAGCTATGAAAGCAAAGCCAAGCGACAATTGGGACCAGTTTTTTCCAGACATCTCTTTTTATCTAGATCCCAGTTACACGGAGTCTGAAAAGTTCCATTATCTCAGCAGAGAAATCACAGCAGGCAAGTTTGCTATGGCTATTTCATTTCTGTGTTGTCCAACAACTGCTCAAATCTCAATCCCTTCTCTCCAGTCAAATGCATCTTTTGGCCCAAATCCGGGGCCCCACATACATAGCTCCTAATATCTGGAATAGCCTGCACAGCCAGGTGAATGAGTCAGTCTTCTGAGTTGATTCAAATCCCCAGAGACTTAGTTCTAGAAGCTTCCAACAATGCCCTTAGGGCGCATGACCATGTTTGAACATTCAGTAAAGTGTGAACTTGTGGTAGTCTCTGTATATAGACTCAGTTATCTGCATTCATCTGTCTTTTTTCTTAGGTCAGGAGAGTCCCAAGGAGAAGGATCATATCTGGTTTCCTCTTCTGCTTCTCCCCGGTGTCTAGGAGAGTGCACACTCAGTCAGCATTGATAACTAACTGCGGTAAATAACTCGAAGAAAAGGCAAACATTAGGAGACAGAAAACCAGATACTAATCTCACTTTTACAAATGAGGGCAAGCCATCCAACCTCAGTGAGCCTCAGTCCTCTCATCTTTGTAATGGTGACCATAATTCACTCCACTTTCCTGCCACAGAGCAGTTAGAATGCTTAAACGAGGAAGGTGATGTGAAAGTGGCTTATCGTCTCAGCTATAGACATGCCACATTGCTATTAAGTCACCAAGGCAGGCTAGAGACAATCAGAATAAAACCTGGAGGAGCTCAGTCAACCCTGGCAACCCTGGCATTCTGGTTCTCCTAGAACAGTGTTGTATGTTTATTCTTTCGGGGTAACATTTAAGCTTTGAGGCCACAGAGCAGAAGCCTTGCCATTTGATATCAAGCACAGCAGTCAGCGTATTAAAAACCAGGACTGCTGAACACCAGCTGCGACGAAATGCTTTATCAGAGGACATTAAGAAGTCAGGCTCTTCCTTTCTCAGCAGTATTTTTTCTAAGGTCTTTTTTTCCATCTGTCCCTACCATGAAGACACTTGTTCACACTCAGACTGCTTCCTGCCTGGACCCCTGCCACCTTCTCCTGCCTGACTTTCTATCTCTTGCCTCCTCACCCTGTCTCAGTGCCAGAAAGCTCACGATGCCACTTCGCAATGCAACTTGGAACAGCTTCTGGGTTTCTGCACCAGCTGCCTTCTCTGTGTTGGGGGCTAGAGATATTAAAAATCGCCTTCTATAGCGCTGCTTTGTTTCCTTCCATCCTTTCTTCCCCCCGTTTTGGATTTTGTTTTCTTTTTTCTTAAAATTGCCTGCTAAAAGCAAAAGCCAAAAGTGACTTCTTTACCTCCCGTTTTTGTTTTTTTTTTTCCTTTTTGTTGTGTTTAACATAAATCAATGTTCTCTGTCTCTGAAAACTAAAAGTCCCATATAACCAAAACTCCAGCACAGCAAAATCATTTTGAAGTTTTGGCAGAAAGTCCTAGGAGAGTAACACCAAAAGGAACTCCTGCATTGCAAACCTTTGCTGGGGTACCCCAGCCTTCAACAACGTACCCCCAGTGCTCAGTGTTGTGATCTCCAGGTCAAAAACTATGCAGGAGTTTTGCCTCCAGCTTTTCTCCTCCTAAACCTGGACCAAAATTCCTTTCTTTCTGACCATCTGGTCTCCTCATTTAACTTGGCCAAGCACAGCTTGACATTTCTCCCCTACTGCGATGTCACAAAGGGAAGCAAAAGAGACCTGAAATCAGCCTGATACAGTCTCAGACTTCAATTCCATGCTACTTAAGGTGAAATAAACCATCAAAGTGATATATTAGGAAACTATGAGCAGCAAAGCCATGTTCATTCAAAACTGAAGGCAGGGAAGAAATGGATTTAAAATGAATAGTTCTGGTCCTTTGGGAAGAAATGACTGGAAATTCTATCCCACTGAGCCTTACTTCTAAACAATAATGGCCAATCGCATTTGCATTATTCTTCACAGTTAACAGAGCACATTTACAAATGGGAGGACATCAAAGGACAGCTAATAATAATTTATATTTGACTCCTCCTATTTTCAAGTCTCTTTTGAGATTGGAAACTTCCATTCATCCTCTCCCAAATTTTGGAAGCTGGAGAAAGCAAGAATTTATTCAATCATTCATCTATTCAACTCTTGTCTATTGGATGTCTACGGTGTGCCTGCCACTGTTCTAGGCCCTGAAATATAAAGCAGTGAAAAAAACAGACGAGGTCGTAGATCTCATTGAGCTTATGTTCTAGTACGGAAATAGACAATAAGCAAATTGAACAAATATAGACTATGTCAGGTGGGATAAGGTGGGGATAAAAGCAGAAAACAAAAACCAAGCCAGGTAAAGGGTACAGAGAGTCATAGGGGAGTGGATACTGTTTTCTGTAGGGTGGTCCCGATGAAGTGATGTTTGAGCAGAGACTTAAGGAACGAAGGGCCCAGCCAGAGAGGAAGCAACGACTCTTGAGAACAAGGCATGGAAGGCCTTGTTGGACACTGCAAAGATGTTGGCTTTCAGCCTGAGCGAGTGGGAAGACTTTACCCAGTTTTCAGCAGAGTAACATGATCTGACTTACATTTTGAAAGCGTTCCTCTTGCAGACACTGTGCACTATCCCTAGTAGCCATTCCTTCCTTCTTGCATGATAGAAAACCCACAATTTTAGCTGGATGTATGGCATCACAGAATAAAGACTATATTTCCCAGCCTTTCCTGCAGGCAGGTATAGCCATAACACTAAGTCTGGCCAATGGACCATGAGTGGAAGTGTGATGGGGTAATTCAAAAGTCACACTTAAAAGACAGGTGGTTTTGACCTTTTTCTTCTTTACTTTGTTCTTCATCCTCTGCCTAGAATGCAGATGTGATGGTTGGAGCTCCAGCTGCTATATTGGACTATGAAGACAAGGGTCACCCCTCTGGATGGGACAGTGCGGAGTTGGAAGAAGCTCAGGTCCCTGAAGATTTTGTGGAGTAGATCCATACCAGCACATACAGGCTGACTGCAGACATTAATTTTATCTCTTGCCTCTGGAAGCTAAGCCCAGTTCAAATGGCTGCTATCTTTCTGTCTACTGTGTAGGGAACAATATTGGAGGGATAAGAGTGAAAATAGGGATAGTCTCTATTTCATAAATAGGAACCCTGAAGCCTGAAGAAGTTAAATGAAGTACATTAGGATTGTGGGTAAAAGTATTGGCTTTGAAGTTAGTAAACTTGTCTGTATTTAAATCCTGCCTCCAATACTTCCTAACCTTGTAACCTTGTGCAATTTCTTAGCCTCTGTAAGCCCAATTTCCTCATCTGTAGAATGGGATGATAACAATGCCTATCTTAGACTATGATTGTGTGTATTAAATAAAATACACCATGAAAGGACCTAACACAGCCTGGTAGAATTGGCATTCCTCGCCTGCTGGTTCCCTCTCCCTCCTCCGCTTCTTCTCCAGACCCTTTCCCACCTCTTGCATCTGTCCAGGAAATGGTGATCCTTCCAAGGGGGTGAACTGCACACTCAGTTAAGAGAAAATCCTTTTGTTAGGAAGGGAGGGCAAAAAGAGGGAGAGAAGAGAGAAAGAAGGAAGTCTTAGCACATGAATGGATATGATGGACTTTCAAGTACCCAGAGGTTTCAGCTCACAGGAGACAAATGTCAGTAGTGAGCCTGGAGTACTGAAAGACCTAAGAAGGGAAGGCCAGAAGTTCAGCCTTCAACCTCCAAGCTGTTCCCTTGCCAATCCCCTTCTTTTTTCGCCCCTTCTCTATCACCTCTTCTCTTTCCTCTTCCAAAATAAAAATAGGAAGCGTGTAAAGCTTGGTAAATCATCTGGTTTTCAGGCTGTTTTTCCTTGGAGTGGCTAAGACCGTTTTTCATTGGCTTGGCAGGATGTTTTGAGATTGTATAGAGAGGGCTCCTCTGTGTGTGTGCCCATGTGTGCGTATGTGTGCCTCCCTGTGCGTGTGTGTGCACGCGTGTGCATGTTTATCTGAGTACTGGGCTTTGGAATGCAAAGTCGCACATACGTGTTTCCTTTTTGGTAGCAGATTCTCTTCCTAATTATGTTTTGCTCAGGCTAATATTAAAACGAATTGGTTTCCTCTGACAACAATAAGTGTAATAATAACAGGAAATGGCCCAGAATCATACAATAACAAAAATAGAGCCAGAGAGGAAGCAACAAGACTCTTGAGAACATTTTGCTGAGCCACTTCTCTGTTCCATTTCGTCCATGAATTCATCTCTTCACTGATTCAGAAAACTATGCTTATTACTGGTGAGACTAACGGGAAGCCTGAAAAAAATTCAACTTATTCCCTTTAATCAGAAATTTGTGAACCACTAAATACAAAAAATTAGAAAAAAAAGATGCATGTCAGCTTCTGTATAAAGATTGGCCTGTATTCTACCCAACACCACTATTTTGTAAGAAGGGTTAAGTCAAAATAACACTTCCATTAATTATCTTATACATGAAAGGTTCTGATAAGTTCTGCAGTAAAACAACCTGGCTCACTTTGTCAAACCTAACAAGGCCCAAATGTATTTGATCACGCAACTATCTTTTCCTTTTTTATTGACTACTTGTGAACTTTGAAATTAGGATTACAGAATACAAACCTTTCAACGTCTTCATTCACAAGGAAATGCTCTACTTGTGTTCTGAATGCTGTCTCTGGGCATTTATTCTTAATATCATGCACATTAATTGTGTTATTTGGTTGCTTAAGCCTCCGTAAAGAGCCTAT